>NW_015162523.1:483888-491560 GCF_001447785.1 Gekko japonicus | reverse complement strand
CTTCGCTCCCAGCAGCTGACGTCTTCCTAATTTCTGGTCTCTGGAAGGCCGCGTCCTTTCCTCCTGGTGCCTCCCCGCTTGGCCCTGCCTTCCTTCCCAAGCCCTTCCGAATCAAACGTTACAGTAGCCACGTTAATGTTGGGGCTTTCCCCACGCATATGGAGGAGTCCGTGACGTGCAAATAGGCACCGGAAGGGAGCGCGACATCAAGCTCTGTCCGCGCCTGCGAAGCTCCACGAGTTAGCTCGTCCTCGTAGGGATAAGGGGAAAGACGGGGCTGAAAGTTCCGGTTCAGTTTAAACGTCGCCATCTGCGGGGATGGGGGCGTAGCGCCGCGTGCGAGAGCAGCTTCGGTTCATATGCGTACTCTGGTGGAACGTGGAGGTGTCCATGGAAACATTCAGTGTTCCAAGGCTTCTGCCTCCAAAAAAAGGATCTGGAGACACATGCCCATGACAACAGGCAGTCCCCTCAATGAAGACAGCAGCGGAGTGGAGTGCCCTTTGCCCTGGAACAACCTTTCTGATAGGTGAGTAGAGTTGGGAGTCAGCTGCTGTTCTCTCTGACGCTTTTTTGTTGTTGTTCAGTCGCACAGTCGAGTCCGACTCTTCGCGACCCCATGGACCAGATCCCGCCAGGCCCTCCTGTCTTCCGCCGTCCTCTGAAGTTGGCTCAATACACACCCCTTTTTTCACAGCTGGCAACCCAATCCAGACCCTGGCTTGCTGTGTTCGTATCAGTCGAAAAGAGCTGGATTCCAGTAGCACCTTAAAGATTAACAAAATTTGTGGCAGGGGGTGAGCTTCCATGAGTCACTGGTCACTTCTTCAGATACAGCTAGAATGGGAGTCCATCGATCCTATATATTGGAAGGTGGAGTGGTTTCAGATGCTGAATGTCATTAGCAGACAAATGAAGAAGAAGAAGAGATTGGATTTATACCCCGCCCTTCACTTGGAGTCTCAGAGCGGCTTACAAACTCCTTTCCCTCCCCCTCCCCACAACAGACACCCTGTGAGGTGGGTGGGGCTGAGAGAACTCTGACACAAACTGCTCTTTTCCAAGAACAGCTGTGCCAGAGCTCGTGACTGACCCAAGGTCACATCAGCAGGTGCAAGTGGAGGAGTGGGGACTCAAACCCGGTTCTCCCAGATTAGAGTCCGCACACTTAACCACTACACCAAACTGGCTCTCCCAGGAAGGGCTTGGGAAATGACAATAGCAAGTGTAGTAGGAAGAAGGGCTTGGGAAATGACAGTAGCAAGGGTGATTGAATTAGGTGTGATAGCCCAGGTGGATGCATTGTCTTGTGCTTCATTGTCAATTGCAATTCAGCAGTCTCTTTCTAATCCCCCACTGAAATTCCTTTGTAAGAGAACTTCTACTGTAACACTGTGCATTCGCTCACGGACCCTCTTTCCACAGCACAGTGAAGCCAGATGCTGCTATTAACGCCTACAGAAGATACATAGTCCAGTGGGGTAGCTGTGTTAGTCTGTTTACAGCAGCTAGCATAAGCTTCCCCCACCCACCTAATGTATTGGTTTCCCTCCTAGTACTCCCTGCCCTGCTAAAACAGGGCAGTAGGGTTGCCAACTCCAGACTGGGAAATTCCTAGAGATTTGGAAGGACAGGGTACGGGAAGAGGCGGGATCTTAGAAGAGTATAATGCTATAGAGTCCATTTTTTCTCAGGGAATTTATGTCTGTAACCTGAAAATCTGTTGTATTTCTGGGAATTCTCCAGCTCCCACCTGGAGGATGGCAACCCTGGATGATACCTATTTCTCAGGGGGAGCCCCCCCCCATTCTCACTGCAGAGACCAACAGAACAGGGGCTTGCCAGTGGGCAGAATGTGGGACTTTGTGCCTAGAATACCACAGCATTTTCTGGAAATGGGTTCAGGACTCCTCCACCCAAAGCAGGGTAGTTACTTCAACATACATTTCCTCCCCCTTGGAAGAGTCTACAGGAAGCATTTGTAAAGCTGGAGCTAACATTGACAAAGCAGTGTTATTCTAGCCTCAGGCTATGGTACACCTAATGAGCCCCTCATTTGAGCCTTTGTCTGAGGCAGCAGGGGTCCGCTAAAACTCCATCCCCCCCCCCATCCCCGCTGAAGTTTACTATTTCTACATGGCTCAACCTCACCTCCCCCCCTCTTCTAAGGTTTACTATATCTATGCGGCTCAGCTCAAGAAGATTCTCGACACCAAACGACACCAGCTTGAAATCTATGTATACGAATAGTGTAACCTGTCTTTCAGTCTATATGCTGTTTTAAACTGTTTTCATTGTTCTGTAAATTATATTGATATGGATAAAACTTTTATGTTTTAGATTTTGCTCTGTGATCCACCCTGAGCCCGCTTGCGGGGAGGGTGGAATACAAACTGAAATGAACAAAAACACATATGAAGCCCTACTTGGTGTCTCCTTGCCTTCACAGGAGGCCAACTTGGTTTCCTAGCCTCTCTACTGAAGTGAGGTCCAAGGGCCCCTGTATTCCAGGCATGTCACAAAGCCCTGGTGTTTGTGACCCAGGTAAGCCACCCATAGACAACAACTGTTTTAAACTTTACAGACAGACAAGCCAGCTCTGATAAAACAAGTAATTTTAATTTTTTTTAAAAAAAAAAAATTAAAGCTCCCAAATTGAAATTGTACATGGATGTACTCAGACATGCAGGTGTTTAGTCTCCAGCTGAAAAATCCAATAATTTGGGGTTACCAGACACCACCCAGTGTGAAGAAACAGACAACAACAACAGAACTGAAATTAAATCCTAGAGCAGAAACCCTGAAGTCAACCCAAAAGGTCTTGTTTCACACCTGCAAGTTAGAGGAAAGAATCCCACAGTGATTCTGCAGAAGTAAAAACCTGAGATGGGGTCCCAGGCTGCCAGTATCGCTTCTTTGCGATGGGAAAAGTGTCCTGGGGGCGGGCTTTCGCTACGGGGGAAACCATCTCTGGCAAATGGTTTTGCCTGAAGGAGCAAGTTGGATCCAACTTTCTCCATCTTGGTAAGATGTCCTGGACGAGCTTTTCCATGTGGATGGACTCTCAAGATCAAAGCAGAAGAACACAACCAACGAGGCCCTACCTAGCCTATCAGTAACTGATTAAGTAGGGGATGGAGAGAATTCCCCACCACATCACTGTTTAGTAGCCCACCTGAATCCGGGGGCTCCACAGATCTTGAGATTTCATGCAATCTCGCATGAATTGTCCACAGGAAATACCCGCAAGGCTGGCTGTTGATGATTGAGCCAAGGCACGGAGGTCCACCTGGGTACGCTCTGTGGAGCAGCTCCACTACGCTCTTCCCTCATAAAAGCTTGCCCCTTGTCTCTCTGACTGGACAGAGAATTTGGCCTTCTTAAAGCAACACTGAAATCTTGCAAACAAGGATTCAGTCTGTGCGATGCTCAGAAGTACCCCACTGTTTCCCCACTGTGAGAGAAGTGTCTTCTTCCTCCACATGAGTTCCTTAAAGCAGCCCTCAGCCAGAATCCACAGGGCCTGTGATCAGACATCCCAACTTCCATACTCCTCTGCTCTTAAAAGGGGCTAGCCTGACCCTTCTTGGTGCCCAGGGGCTGGCTTTTGCTCCCTCCTGTATTTCTCTGCATCTAGCACTAAAAAATAAAAATGTGCACCTATTCCACCCTCGGAACACCTGGGGAGAAGGGACAGTCTAGTAAAGCAAAACTGAAGCTACGTTTGACCAGAGTCTTTAGAGTTATCAAAAACAAAACAAAACAAAAACACATACAGGAGAAAACTCAGCCAGGCCGGTGAACCTTCATTTTCATCCTCACCCACAGATGGCTTCTTCCATCAAACGCCCAGCTCACAAACACTGCTTTTGGAACTGCCCAGCTTCAGGAAAGGGGTGGCATCCCTGCTACTGACAAACCACCGGATGGGGCGGGTTACAGTCTCTCTCCCTACCACAACCTTTAAGAGAGATCCCAGGCACAAACCAAGGGACAGACCTGACGCTGGCCTGGGACAGAGACCGACAGCTGCAGTCTCCTTCAGTGCCCAAGACACCTTGTTCCCAAACCCCAACTCTGCTCTTTCAGTGTGCAGTTCCTTCAGCACCCACTGGTATCTTTTCATGCTGGGATAAAAAGGTGAGCAGTAGAGAGGGAGAGATGCACGCAAGAGGCTGCCAGCCTCTTGCTATCATCCTCCCAGTCTAGCATTTTCCAGCTGATTCAGACACTGGATCAGTCCCTTTTCCAGCAGTGGTTCAGGTATTCAAGGGGCCCTGGGGTACCATTACACCCAGCAAGCTCCCAGCACAGAGGGGAAACCATTGCTTGTGTCGCTGCTCCTTCCCTGCCAAATAGAGTCTTAAGTTCTGCAGGGTGAGTCCATTTGCATCTCAGGGAAGGGTCTGTCTCCTAGTCCAGGAAGTGTCGGCGCGAGCCCATCCGGGAGCGATTGGAGCGGCGGATGTCGAACTTGGAGTCCCGGCACTTCTGGCAGATGTAGACCTCGGGGACGTTGGACTTGCGGATTTTGGCGCAGCTGAGGTGGATCCAGGTGTGGCACTCGTTGCATTCGATCATGGGCCGTCCGGCAAAGGGCTTCATGCAGAAGCAAGTCACGAGGTCCCAGGAATCGTCATCTGATGGGAACACGGTCCAGGGATTTTTAACATTTATATAAATAAAATATTTATATCCTAACTTTCCCAGAAGAGGCTCAAGGCAGCTGTCAAACCAGCACGCCTAGCGGCATAAATAATTCAGCCAATACAATATTAAAACACACCAAGGGGATGTACAGACAAGGCATGCAAATGTCCAGAGGAAAGGGAGCTGTATTAGGATAGGTTCAGGAGAACCAGGCCAGCACCAAAAGTGGACATTCCAAATACAACTGTGTAAGGATTGTTCACTGCGAGAAGACAGCCATTCATTTGGAGCAACTGTCGGGCAGCACCAGACACTGTCCCCCACGAGTCTGCTGTCAGCAGTGGTAGCATGATCCATAGAAGAAGATACTATGAAGTTATCTTCTCTTTTAGAATGAATGAAATACATCATCGTGGTGGTGGACAGTGTTGTCAACTCACAGCTGACTTATGGCGACCCTGTAGGTTTTCAGGGCATGAGACAAACGTTTGCCATTGCCTGGCCCTGCATACTGATCCCGGACTTCATTGGTGGTCTCTCATCTAAATACTAACCAGGGCCGACCCTGCTTAGCTTCTGAGATCTAACAAGATCAGGCTAGCCTGGGCCGTCCAGGTCAGGGCAATACATCATGAGATGACCAAAATGTGAGCTATGAAACCTATTAGAGATCAGAATACCACGAGCAAAAAACCCAGAAAACTTCAGAATACATTTTATTTTGGATATTTCCACCCAAAAAAATTGGAGGTAGGGCCCTGGAAAGGACTCTTGAAATCTGCAACATTCAATAATAATCACTATGTGCAGACTGCAGACAGATACCACAGATCACTGGGGATATGTTTCTATATGAATACTTCGGCAACAATTAATATGCTATAATTTTATAATACATTAGAGTTTAGTGTTTGCCATAGTTTAAACTTTAACTTGGTATCCAAATATGCTGGTAGTCCTTTTGAGATTGCAAGGGGCTGTGTTCTGTCCAAATAAGCACATTTCTATTTGTTTACTGCAAGCTTTGTTTTCTACCTTCTATCTTTTCCCTCTCAGTGGGCAAAAATGTACAATACCTGCGCTAAGGTAGCACAGAGTACCGAAGTGTGCAGCTCTCTCAAGTATTGGGCCTATTTACAATCCTAGCCTACATCACAGGGTTGTGAGGATGAAACGGAGGAGGAGAGAAGAATGTAAGCTGCTTTGGATCCCCATTAAGGAGAAAGGTGCAATGCAAAAGAACTAAATAAACAAGTTTTGCTTGGGGAAAACTAAGACATTTACACTCTTGAGTGACATAAAAATGACAAATAGCATAATGGTTACATGCTAAATGATAAATGTTGCATTTAATGTTGTTAAAGCAGCAAAAATTTAGGCTTTATGGGAAAATATTAAGCATCTTTCAAGTGTTTCCCCAGACCTTCCATTTAAACAAATGGGCCATGAGCTTTTCCGGCAGGCATTCCGATAGGAGCGGCATCTTACCAGCCATGCCGTGTGCCGACCTAGAGTTAGAAGTTACCTAGAGTGGTAGCACCGCTGAATGTGTTCTTAAATGCATTTTATGATATCGCACTGCCATCATTATATCAACTGTTTTAAATTGTTTATTATGGATTTTTACACTGAGCTGTATGTTGTTTTATTGGTTTAATGTAAGCCACCCTGAGCCTGCCTTGGCGGGGGAAAAGTTAAATAAATAAATATAAATAAAACACCTTTTTTTCAACATTTCTACGTGGCTTCAACATTTCTTCACATTTTATATTTCTAAGAAACCACATGTTCAGATTTCAGCCAGCCACGATGGTCAATTTGTGCCAGTCATTTCTGCTCTGTCTGATCTATCTATCAGGGTTGTTGTGAAAATAGCATGGGGACGGGAAGATCCTTTAGTTCATTACAGGAAAGACAGGATAAATATGCGACCAACAGTGCGTACAGTCCTCTGTGCATTTCCTGCTTTCCCTTCGGGTGGAGGGGCAGTTCCCTTAGCCTCCTTCCTCCTGATTTATTATAATGCACTGTTTTTCCTGGCTAGTCGGGAGCATGAGGTGCTGGCCGATCAGAGTCCCTTCCTTGGCTATGACCAGCAGGGAATTCTTGAGGCTTAATCTGAACCAGGGCTTAGCCCCAAGAAGACCCATTTGCAACAGCAGGATTCAGTTCTGCAACAACTGGAGTGCTAATCCTTCCAGGAGCAAGCAAGCAGCCATCCCCGCATCACAAAGTAGCTATGGATTTCCCTCCCACACGCTCACACTTCCTAAAGGGAAGCCCTGGCGGCTGCCCGAGGCCGTGCCCTCCCTCTCCCATCTCGCCTACCGGAATCCACCATGATGTCCTCGTCATCCGCACTGCCGTCCTCGTCACGGAACACCACCTGCTTCCCCTGCCGTATGATGGTGCGCTTGCCCACTGTCTGGATCAGGCCCTGCTCCTCCTTGAGGACCACCGGGGGATAAGAAGCGTTGGAGGGAGTGTCTGAGTCCCAGGCTGAGCAGCGGTCCGCCGACAACTGAGCTTCACCTTCCGAGGAGGGACTTGTGGGCGTCCCCGCTGCGTAGGGCTCCTCCTCCTCCTCCGCTTTCAGCAGCTTCGCCCGGTACTCCTCCTCTGCTGCCGCCACTGGCGCCGGTTCTTCCCTCCTCCCGAGCTTCCTCTTCCTCCTCATCTTCTCCGGCTTCTTCCTCTCCAGGAGGAAGCTGCCAGGCTCATCCCACTGGTACAGGGCAGAGTAGGGCTGGCCCCGCTTGAGCTGGCCGAGGGAGATGGCCGAGGGGGCGTCCCCATAGTGGGGCTCCCCGCTGTCGCTGTCAATGGTGCCGCCGGTGCTGTTGGGAGGGCTGGGGCTGCTCCGCACGGAGTCCTGCAGCGAATCGGGAGGAATATACCGGTCCAGACGTGAGCAGCAGCGGAGATCCCCAGATGCGAGCAAGATCGAGCCCCGGGAGGCGCTTGTTGCTTTCGATGCCTCCCAGCCTTGCCAAATCCATCCCCTTCCCCGGGCTTCTCCCCC
>NW_015162523.1:472397-483048 GCF_001447785.1 Gekko japonicus | reverse complement strand
CCCAAGAAAAAGGCGGCACGGGAGGCTCCGGGGATAGCCCCCGGCGCCCCCACGCTCGCCGCCCAGCCGAGGGCCACCCCCCGCGAGGGTCTTACCTGAGGAGGGGGCGGCGGGGAGGCGCAGGAGTCCGAGTCCATGGCGGGGTCCAACGGCGGAGACACCTCCCGACACCGGCACGGGGGGAGGGGAAGGGAGGGGCGGGAAAGGGAGCCCCTCCCCGTCGGAGGGGGGAGGGAGTCGAGGGGCGGGGCCTCCTCTGGGGACGGAGGAGGAGGTGTGGCGCGGCGGTGGTGGTGGTGGAGGAGGAGGAGACTCACCCGCTGAGGCATGCTGGGAGCTGTAGTCTGACCCCCCCTCCGGAGTGGAGACGTGCGGTGCACGCCGGGAGACGCTGCCAAAGCCTCCCCTCCCCCCGGCACCTGTGCCAGGCTTGCGCGAGGCATGCCGGGAGCCTGTAGTGGAGACGTGCGCGCGCCCGCCTCTGCCGGGGTGGGGAACTCGAAAGGGTCTCGGAGGTGGAGAAGGAAGGAGGCGGAGCGGGCGTCGTTTTGGCTGCAGATGCCGCCGGCGGACATTTATTATTTACGCGTTCGTGCACAATTTGTGTGCACTAGTTCCCTTTCTGCGAAGCTTATCCTTTCATGCAAGGCTTTTCCCTCCTCCCCCCGCATTCGCGTATAAGTCTTAATCTCCTGCCGACGACAGCGCCCATTTCCTAGCCCAGCACGCTTGGCCCGGTAGGCGCTGCTCAGGGTCCCGCCAAATCAAAAATCTGCAACTGCCTCGTGCGGAAGGAGCTAGTCCGCAAAGTATCGCGGCGCCTAAATATCCGACTTGACCGCTGCCTTTGCTTCCTTATGAATCTGCCTAGGCTGTCAGTCACGATCCCACTGTTGTCATGAGAACCGGAAACTTCTGAAAAGCGGAATGTCAGCGCCCATGAGCCCCCTTGCATTCTGCGGGACTGGCGCTGCATTGTACTACAAGCTGGGGTAGTGGTTAGTGTATTGGGTTAGGATCTAGAAGACGCAGTTTCGAATCCCCAGTCTGCCAAAAAGCTTGGTGGGTGACCTTGGGCCAGCCACGCAGTCTAACCTACCTCCCAGGGTTGTTGTGAAGATAAAATGGAGAGTAATTATGCATTACCTACTAGGCGTCCTTCTTACAGAGAAACGCAGAGTATAAATGACCTAAATAAATTAAAGTTTGCAGGAAATCGGGCTGCCCTTCTCTAGATAAGTTGGCAGTGCCTATTTTTACTGAAGCCAAGATTCCAGCCAGAACTGTGCACAGTAGATTTTTGAAACTCCTCCCTCCCTTCTTTTTACGGGCCATAGCAGGAAGGTGGGTGTGGGCATATGCTGTCTCTGGGCTAAGGACTGATCGGATTAATTGCCAAGATAATTTAGCCTTGGCACAATGAAGTGCTGACCCAAGGTGCATCAGAATGAATGGCTTCACATTTGAGGAGTGACCTGTCAGAAGATGACTGGGCTATAGATGGTCGGGGGGGAGAGTAAAGTGTGGGGGACCCCTGAGCAGGTTCTGGTGTAAGGCTTTCAAATTGTGAGGTAAGCAGTTGCACAAAACTCTTCGACGCACTGCTGTTTGGTGATTCGCACTCTGCTTCCACACTGCAAGGTTGCGCTGGAAGTCTCAGTTGTGCTGAAACAACTTTTCTCCCTTGCCAGGACCCAGAACATCTCCTTGTCCAGGATACAGAAAGGGGAATCTCACAAGTGTCTATTTTTCTCTTACAACACAATGATGTCCTCTTCCACTTTGCCAATATACCAACATTAGTATTAGGGGAGTTGTCCAATAGAAGCCCCCTTTTTTTCTTTCCCAGATAGATCTCGGGAAATGAGGGAGTTATGTTAGAACCTGGAAAACTCCCCCAACAATTAGCATCATATCTCATGCTAGCAGGTGGAACTACTATCTTAGAACATTTGCCTCGGACAAACATGAAAGGAGCCCAGAGGGTTGTTACAGGGGAAAGAGCTCTTTCCTTAAACAGCATTTCAGCTCCACTTTTTTTAGTCTTCTGACCTGGATGGCCTAGGCTAGCCCAATCTCATCCATTTTCAGAAGCTAAACAAGGTCAGCCACGGTTAGTACTTGGATGGGAGACAACCAAGGAAGTCCCTATATGGTTGTTGCTGTAAATCCACTGTGACTTGATGGCACTTTCCACTACCATTTTTTTAGCAGTGCTGGGACCTCCTGTTATATCCAGTTCAGTAGTTAGGATCGTCTTTGTTACCGTTTTTATAGAGGGGAATTAACATAGCCGTTCCCCAGTCCTTAGGGATTTTCCCTGTTTGATCTATTTGTGTGAATAATGAGGCCAAGACCGGGACCCACCAATCTGCATTCTGTTTTATCACCTCTGGGGGTCTAGGTCTAGGCCTTTCTCTAAGACACTTCCTCTTTCTCATAGGCAAAGAATCTGCCTTTTAAGAAGTTTTTAATCGGATAGGCGAGAAGAAGTTACTCATCGGGTGGCAAGGTTTGGATGGCTTGCCCTAAGAATTAGAAAAACCATAGAAGCTTGAAAAGAGAATTAAGATTTTAAAAACCTGCTTTTAAAATTCTGCTTCTATTTCAGTGTCACATGTATCATTTATGCCATCAGTGTATTATGTGTTGGTCAATGACCGTGAATAAAACTTACTACTATAACCAGTTCAGAAGTCCTTGCCTTGTTCAGGGTTTGTGTCCTGGTAAGGAGTGAGTATTGGAGACAGGTGGGGCTTTTTATGAGGTATATTTGTTTACACACATCCAAGTTTAGAAGGGGGGAGCCTGCACTCCCCCGGGGATAATGCAGCACATTCTCCCAGCGACACAGCATGAGGGCTGAATGGAGCATAAACAAATATGGCAGGCATTCTTGGTTAAACTACTTTATGGAAGAATTGGGATCCTCTCCGTAGCTGCTGGGCCTCCTGGCTCAGAACTTAATCTCAAAGTGGCACCTAGAGTTCTTTTGTAATTACAACCCATCTCCAGACAACAAATATCAGTTCACTTGGAGGAAAAGGAGGGAAGAATCTATGTCAGGGGTGTTGAACTCATTTGTAATGAGGGCCGGATCTGACATAAATGAGATCTTGTTGGGCCAGGCCATGTGTGTCATAAAAAGTAATGACAGGCAGCGGAGATATAAACTTTATGAAGGACACAAACATAAAGGGTTTTTTTTTAACTTAAAATAAAAACATTAGCACTCTTGCAATATTTTGTTTATTTAACAGTATCTGATGACTGACACCTCTTGCTCTGAATTATTGCATCAAAATGTCTGTGCTGTTGCAATCTTGAGTATGCTGTTCAGGTGTGTATCGGTAAGCTGTAAACCTACAATGATGCAGAACGGCTTCAAAAGGGAATTAGATAAGCATATGGAGCAGAGGTCCATCAGTGGCTATTAGCCACAAGGTATAGATAGGGACTCTGGGGCAAGTGATGCTCTGTCATCTTGGTGCTTGGGGTGGTCAACAGTGGGATGGCTTCTAATGTCCTGGCCCCACTGGTGGACCTCCTGATGGCACTGGTATTTCTGGCCACTCTGTGAAACAGAGTGTTGGACTGGATGGGCCTTTGGCCTGATCCAACATTGGCATCTCTTATGTTCTTATGTTCTTAAGCAGCAGCAGAACTGGAAGAAGAAGCAGAAGACAGCCAGTTCCACTGTGGGCCTGATAGAAGCCCTCTGGGGGCCTGATCTGCCCCCCGGGCCGCATGTTTGACACCCCTGCTCTATGTGGCACGACACCCCTGCTGAGCTCTCTGCCCCAAATCTCCAGAAATTCTCAAAACAGAGTTTGCTGGAACTCTTGGGGAGGGTGTGTGGCAGAACATGTGCTTTGCGTGGAGAAGGGCCCCAGTTTGATGCTCAGGGTCTCTGGTTAAAGGAGCTCTGGTCTTGGGAGGAACTTTTCTGTGCTGAAAATGTTGACTTGGCAGTGGCTGTCCTGCATGAAGGTAAGAGTGATTTATTTCATTCATACCTTACGTTTCTTCCCATCAGGGACTCAACGTGGCTTACAAGTTATAAGTTATAACATTCTTACTTTCTCCTGTTTTATCCTCACAACAATCCTGCGAGGTAGATTAGGCTGAGTGTGCGTGACTGGCCCAAGGTCACCCAGTGAGCTTCCATGGCAGAGTGGGGATTCAAACTTGAGTCTCCAAGACCTTAGTCCAGCACCTAACCACTGCACCACACTGGCTCTTCTATAAGGCAGTTTCATTTGTTCAGGGTAAAGAATTCCAGGATTGCAAACCTATGTATGTATGTATTTAGATTTACTTGCTTTTCTCTCCAGTGGAAACCCTCCAAACAGTCTGTGACATGACTCTCCCTGCCCCCAACAGCCCTGTGAGGTAGGTTAGGCCGAGAGTGCATGACTGGCCCAAGTCACCCAGCAAGCCTCCATGGCAGGGTGGGGATTTAAACCTGGGCCTCTTGATTCTAGTCTGACACTCTAAACATTGTCCCCTAAAGTACAGGCCCATGCTTGCCCTACGTTAAACCTTGGATGTGCCCTGGTATCTTAAGGCACCTACAGTTGCCCATGGAAAGGGCACCATGATCCCAGAACAGGTATCCAGTTACAATACTCTGTTAAACTAGTCGAGAGAACTACAGTGAATGTTGCATATGATAAGCATTAGACAGGTGGCCTCCTCCAAGTCCCACATTTGGTAAGATACACTGCTAATGTTATAGTACATCCTTGACCAGACCCAATGTCTTGATTCTCTCTGCCCCAAGTGTTCTTTTTCTACAGCGGCTCATTGAATGCAGTTGGGAGTCTTTCACACCATCACTGGATAGCAAAGTAGGTAAGGCATAATCTTTCACTGGTGAAGTGTATCCTGTTGGGCAGGGCTAATTTTGGGCAGGAACGCACAGGAACGGAGTTCCGGCTGGTTCCCAAGTTGGCCACGCCCAGCAGGAACTCATTAGCATAACAGGCCACACCCAACAGCAGAAATGCATTAGGATTGGCTACATTAGGGGTGTGTGGCCTAACATGCAAAGGAGTTCCTGCTACAAAAAAAGGCCCTGGGTTTTGACAACAAACAAGGTAAACAGAATAAGAAGCAAAAGGTGGGCGTGGCTGGATTACCACACTTCTGGTAACATGGGTGTGTGGCCTAATATGCTAATGAGCTATGCTATCAGGGTGGTGGCCTAATATGCTAATGAGTTTCTGCTGTTGGGTGTGGCCTATTATGCTAATGAGTTCCTGCTGGGCTTTTTCTACAAAAAAAGCCCTGCTGTTGGGGCAAACACAGGAAAGGTCATCGGCACAGGGTGACTCCATGAGATGGCAGGGTGGCTCAACAACAACACTGAAATCCATCCATCTCTGCTGCTAGTAAGGGAATGAAGAGGTCTTATACTGAATCATACTATTTGTCCATCAAGGTCAGTAGTACTATCTATTCAGATTGGCAGTGGCTTTCCAGGCTCCCAGGCAGAGGTTTTTCACATCACCGACTACCTGTTCTGTTCGCTGAGCAGTGCCCAGCTCAGCTGTGTCAGGTGTTTGTGATACCACAAGAGATGAGTGGTCGTTCTTAAGACAAGCTGCCATGAAACATGGACACCTTTTGTGTAAAAAAAATATATGCTAACAACAAAGTAGCAAGCCAGATTTTGGACAGTGGAACTGAAGGGAGTTTGAAGGGTTAAACCCCCTCTCTCCCTCCACTACCACAAGGCAAATTGAGGCCTGCAATGTGTAGGTTTTTCTACAGAACAAGACTATGGTCTTCATTCTCATTTGTTTGAGCCACAAGTGTTGCCAAATTCCCAACAGCCCAACCGCTGCAACTCATAGGGCAAGGATGGTCCGAAGATGGCATGGGCTGTTGCCTGGTGATGTTGCACATCCACAATGCAGCTTGCTTAGTTCCAATAACTGATTCTGACCTATGCAGCTGTTTTTTCTTTTTTCAGTATTTTTTCCATGTGTGTGTGTGTGTGTGCGCACTCGCACCTGGAAGTCATGATGACCTCTAGTAACTGACCCCTACTGGGGACCTAGAGGATATTCAGAGGTGGCTGAATAAAGCCTGCCCGTGTCCTCCCAACTGCTGGTATTTCAAGGTCTCCCATCCAAGTACTTGACAGGGTCGACCCTGCTTAGTTTCTGAGATTGTAATCTGATGAGATTAGGCTTGCCTGGGCTATCCAGGTCAGGGGAAAATGTTTTTTTTCTTGTGCACTCCCAGAGTTTCTTGTGCACTTTTGCAGTTTCGAAAGGCTGAGAACTGGCTTTCTTGAGCAGACATTTCAGTGTGTGTGTGTGCGTGTGTGCACGCCTGGAAGTCATGGTTGACTTCTGGCAACCTCTAGTGGGGCCTGGACATTTCAGAGAGGTGGCTTGCTATTGCCGGCATCTGCGTCTCGTAAGAACATAAGAACATAAGAGATGCCAATGTTGGATCAGGCCAAAGGCCCATCCAGTCCAACACTCTGTATCACACAGTGGCCAGAAATACCAGTGCCATCAGGAGGTCCACCAGTGGGGCCAGCACACTAGAAGCCCTCCCACTGTTGACCCCCCCAAGCACCAAGAAGACAGAGCATCACTTGCCCCAAAGTCCCTATCTATACCTTGTGGCTAATACCACTGATGGACCTCTGCTCCATATGGTTATCTAATTCCCTTTTGAAGCCGTCCATGCTTGTAGCCGCCACCACTTCCTGTGGCAGTGAATTCCATGTGTTAATCACTCTTTGGGTGAAGAAGTACTTCCTTTTATCCGTTCTAACCCGACCGCTTAGCAATTTCATGGAGTGCCCACGAGTTCTTGTATTGTGAGAAAGGGAGAAAAGTACCTCTTTCTCTACCTGCTCTTTCCCATGCATAATCTTATAAACCTCAATCATGTCACCCCTCAGTCGTCGTTTCTCCAAGCTAAAGAGCCCTAAGCGCCTTAACCTTTCCTCATAGGGAAAGTGTTCCAACCCTTTTATCTCGTCGCTGGTATTCCCTGGAGGTCTCTCATCCACGTACTTGCCAGGGTCAGCCCTGCTTAGATTCCGAGATCTGACGAGATTGGGCTTGCCTGGGCTACTCAGGTCAGGGCATGAGCAGACATTTCATGATAATGCAGACGGTGTAGGTTAAGGATAGGAAAGGAGCTGGTGGCGTGCTGGTCTGAAAAGAGCATAAGAACAATAACAGAAGCCATGTTGGATCAGGCCAACAGCCCATCCAGTCCAACACTCGTGTGTCACACAGTGGCCAAAACCCAGGTAACATCAGGAGGTCCGCCAGCAGAGCCAGAACTCCACAAGCCCTCCCACTGTTGCCCCCCAAGCACCAAGAACACAGAGCATCACTGCTGCAGGCATAGTATTCCATCTATACCTTGTGGCTAATAGCCACTGATGGACCTCTGCTCCATATGTTTATCTAATCCCCTCTTGAAACTGTCTATGGTTGTGAGCAATTTAGTAAGTTTGCCTTCCTGTGTTCTGTGCAGGGCCCTACATGTCAGCCGTCTCAGCCAAGCAAACAACTTTGAAACTCGGGAGTGCTGGAAGCATTTCCAGCTTGGCTGACTTTCCTTGTGATCCTTACATAAGCAGCTGACATGGTATGTGCTGATCAGCAGTTACAGCCTGGTGGGAAGTCACTCCCTACCAGGGAGGAGGAGGAGGGCTCTGGGACAGGCTTGTTTTGCAGAAAACACTGGCCACTCCTGGAGAGCTTCGGCAGAGTGATTGGGAAAGGACCAGAGGACACTGAGGCTGCACCACCAAGCACGTTCCTTGAAGAATGCATTAAGCCTTGCTGAGGACCAAGGGCTAAGGTTGATGACAACCTTTAGAAAAAATGTCCTGCTCCTTTAATAGAGTGAATTTGCTCCCCGATACTTGGGGGAGGGGGAGAGAAGGTTATAAAAGGAAGGGCTGTGGCTTAGTGGTACAGCATCTGCTTGGCATGCAAAAGGCCCCAGGTTCAATTCCTGGCCTCTACAGTTTAAAATGATTCAGGTAATGATAGGTAATGTGAAAGACGTTTGCCTAAGACCCTAGACAAGTGCTGCCAATCTGAGTAGGCAATTCTGATCTTGGTGAATCAAAAGGTCTGATTCAGGGTAAAAAGAAGAAACAGAGTCTATAAGCCAAGACAATAGAAGTGAACAGAGCTGTGCAATGTAAGACGCCTACTAAAGAAACAATTTTATACAAATGTGTGTAGAATTTTATTTGTGTAATAATATAGCAAAATGTATTCGTATTGTAATACATATTACAAAATATACATTAAAAGTCCAATGCACAATATTGAAGAATCACAGAAACCGTCCTACAAAGATTCCAGATAAATACTTCGTTTGAGAGTATCTTCGTCAGAGATGGACTATTTTCAACTCACATAAGGCTAATAATAGAGTCCAATGAGCAAGTGTAATATACAACCATAATAATATATATCAAAATGACTACATTTTTTCTAAGACAAAAATACCTACTATAGCTGTATTCTTTCAAATCCCCAATATTATTTTGTAATTGCCAATCAGGTTCTATTTGGAAATCAATACATGTCAGATGCTATTCCAATTTATACATGATATAAGAATACAGTAATAAAATAAGATTAGGCAAATTACCAAAATAGTAGAAGAAAAAGTTTCAATGTCGGGCCACTAATCATTTTCAAACAGACAGTCTAAACTGAGATCTTACAGGGTTGGTATAGCTTCAAAGGTATAGGTTAAGCATCTGTTTTCATAAGCAATATTAATTCGTTTTTGCAAGAATTAAAGCTATAGAATACATTTACAAAAAGCAAAGCAGTTCCAGTGACTGATTAAAATTGTAAGGATTGTAAGTTTTTAACCTGTGTATCCAGACAGCTTCTCTCTGGATGACCTCACTACAGAGATAGATCAAGATGGGTAGCTGTGTCAGTCTGCCTGCAGCAGTTGAAAAAAGAGTCCAGTAGCGCCTTAAAGACTAACAAAATCGGTGGCAGGAGATGAGCTTTCGTGAGTCACTGCAACTGTATCTGAAGTGACACTGCTCACTTCTTCAGATACTGCAGTAGTGACTCATGAAAGCGCATCTCCTGCCACCAATTTTGTTAGTCTTTAAGGTGCTACTGGACTCACTGCAGAGATATATTTGTGTGTTAGAAAACTGTCCCAAGATACAAAACCATTAGAAATTACTGATTTTAGATATTTCCTGTAAATTGCGTGGAAGTTCATTAGTGGTCAAATCTCTTAGGTCCAAAACAAAGTTTTTGTCTCACATCTATTAGAAAATTAATACTAGAGTAATTGTAAAATTGGGGAGCTGCGGTGG
This sequence comes from Gekko japonicus, assembly GCF_001447785.1. Classification (NCBI taxonomy): domain Eukaryota; kingdom Metazoa; phylum Chordata; class Lepidosauria; order Squamata; family Gekkonidae; genus Gekko; species Gekko japonicus. The sequence continues at coordinate 473,702 of NW_015162523.1, read as the reverse complement.
CTCAGGTGGTTAAGACGCTGAACTGCAGGCTGTGGAAGGTCGGTAGTTCAGCAGTTCGAGACCCAAGTTGCCGCATGACAGAGTGAGCTCCCATCTCTAGTTCCAGCTCCTGCCAACCCAGCAGTTCGAAAGCAAGAAATTGCAAGTAGATAAATAGGTACCGCTTCGGTGGGAAGGTAACAGCGTTCCGTGCACCTCACATCTAGTCATGCCAGCCACATGACCACGGAAATGTCTTCGGACAGGGCTGGCTCTTCGGCTTGGAAACGGAGATGAGCACCGCAACCCTAGAGTCGGACTCGACTGGCTTTCGAGCAAGGGAACCTTTACCTTTAAAGGAACCCTACTGGTGAAACGGATGCCAACCTCCAGATGGAGCCTAGCGATCTCCTGGAATTACAACCGATCTCCAGAGAACAGAGATCAGTTCTCTTGGAGAACATGACTGCTTCAGAGGGTGGACACTCTGGCATTATACTCGGCTGAGGTCTCCAAACTCCACCCCCAAATTGCCAGGAATTTTCCAGCTCAGTGTTGTCAACCCTAGGTGTGAGTTATTCAATATATGAAACCTCTCAGTGAGGTGTATTTCTGAATCAACACAGGTAGGCCACCCAACTGCTAATGTGTAGTGCAACCTATGCTGGTTGATTGGCAGGCATCTTTCAAATCTATGGCGTCCACCCCTCGCTGCTGTTTTCCCCAACTACAGGGCCCGTTTGTAGCAACCGCCTCCCTGGAAGGCCGAGGGTGAAGTGGGGCACACTGGAAAGAGGGACGTGCGAGCCCGCTAAGCTCTTAATAGGGCTACTCTGAGGAGGCGCCAAGGCACTTCTGGACGCAAGCACCAGGCCTTGTTAGGGTTGCCAGGTCTGTGTTGGGAAATCCCAGGATATCTGGGGACTGGTGGGGTTTGGGGAACGACCTTCGCGGGGCATGATGCCACAGAGTCTACCTTTACAAAGCTACCGTTTTCTCCGGGGAAACTGATCCGTGTAGTCCGGAGATCGATTGCAATTCCGGGAGATCCCTAGGCCCCACCTGGGGGCTGGCGACACTAGAGGCCACCCGAGCTGTCGTATTCAGTGCCGGACCAGAGGGGACGAGCGTCTCACGCGAAGGGCGCTCCAAGGGGGCTTCGAGCCAGCGCCTGGCAGTCCTCTCTCGGGCTGTTTTTTCCCCTCCCTCCCTCCAGCCAGCCAGCCAGCGAGCGAGCGAGCCGTCCTCCTCCTCCGCCGTCGGCTCAGCGGCTTCTCCGCATCCCCGCGCCAAGCCAGGCAGAGGGGGGGCCGCGCTCTCGCCAGG
>NW_015162523.1:416911-471756 GCF_001447785.1 Gekko japonicus | reverse complement strand
GGGCGAGCCGCTGGTGGCGCGCTCGGCCGCCTGCCTCCGCCTCGTGGCCGAGGCGCGCCTCTTCCAGGCCGCCCGCCTCGACCGGCACGACTTCGGGCCCTGCGCCCGCCTCCGCCCGCGCCCCTCCACCGGCCTGGCCGAGATCCTGGTGGTGGTGGGCGGCTGCGACCGGGACTGCGACGAGCTCGCCACCGTCGACTGCTTCAACCCGCGCACGGGCCACTGGCGCTACCTGGCCGAGTTCCCCGACCACCTTGGCGGCGGGTACAGCCTGGCTGCCCTCGGCAACGACATCTACGTCTCCGGTAAGCCGGGGAGAAGGAGGGAAGGGAGCAACGTTCCCTCTAAGTGTGGGGTCCTGTGAGCAAAAATTCTGCTTTGTGAGCGACTGGAATTAAAGTTGTGAGTGCGCAATTTGGCTACTACATAAATTAGTTTGCTCTGGAGTCATCCTTCCCGAGCCGAGACGAAAATATGTGAGCCAGAGGCTAAAAAACTGTGAGCTAGCTCACACTAACTCAGCTTAGAGGGAACACTGGAAGGGAGGCGGGTGGGATCTCTTCCTTCCCCGGGGCCCTGCGTCCACCCAGTCCTCGGACCGGTCCCGGTTGGAGCTTCCCCTCTTTGGAGTTCCACCGGGTTTGTCAAGTGCCTCCGGAAAGGGTTTTGGGCAGCCGGGGAAACGGGCGTATTGGGGCGCTTATGAGTTTCCTTACAAAGTGGGCATTGTGTCATTCCTTGTAGAGGGGGCTTTGTAACAATCTGAGCTGTGTCGTCTTTATTCAGATGGAAGCCCCCTAAGCTTCAGTGGGACTGGTTTCTTCTTAAGTACAGGGCGGCTGCCCGGCTGGCGTTTCAGATGGTAGCCGGGAGAGCGGGCGGTGGTCCCCGAGGGCAGTGAACACAACTTAAAGCTTGCCCTCCCGGCAAGGCCTGCCACCCATCCTGTCTTCCACCCCCATCCTTGACAGAGAAAATGAGCCTGCATCATTTGGTGTTTGCCTTGGCATGAGGCTCAGGTGCCTGAGAAGTGACTGTACAAACAGGCTTCCAAACCAGGCCACCGGCATATTTCCTTATATGCTGCTTTCATGCAGAGCCGTGCACTTTTCTTCGCAATGATATTATAACTGCGGTGTCATAGGGGGGAAGTACCCTTTCCTGGATAGCCCAGGATAGCCCAGTCTCATCAGATCTCGAAAGCTCAGCAGGGTCGCCCTGGCTAGTGTTTGGATGGGAGACCTCCAAGGAATACCAGGGTTGTTACTCAGAGGCAGGCACTGACAAACCACCTCTGAATGTCTCTTGCTTTGAAAGCCTTAGCGGGTTGCCATAAGTCAGCCGGGACTTGACAGCACACACACATATCATAGGGAAGTGCACCAGTGGCGCACTTTACATACGTGAGTTCCCAGGCATCCTTGTAAGAGGATCTTTGGATGTGGGGCTGGGGCAGACACACATGCTCCCTCTCTGGTGTGCCAGACTGGAGGATCGCTGCCAGTCTAAGATGTCTGCTGTTGTGCTGCCTTTACTGGGTCTGATCCAAGGAGAGTCTGTCGCCCGGAGGGCTTCTGTGCATGGTCAGCGACTCACATGGCCTTATGGCTGTACCTGGGAAAAGCCTTACCTGTGGGATGTTGTGCTCTTTCCCCAGGAGGATCCGATGGCTCCAGACTCTATGACTGTGTCTGGCGGTACAACTCCAGCGTGAACGAGTGGACGGAGGTGTCCCCGATGTTAAAAGCCCGAGAATACCACAGCTCAGTGGTCTTGGACGGACTTCTCTACGTCGTGGCTTCGGACAGCACGGAACGCTATGACCACTCACTGGATGCCTGGGAGACGATGCAACCTATGCTCTACCCCATGGACAACTGCTCCACAACGGCCTGCCGCGGCAAGCTCTACGCCATAGGCTCCTTGGCTGGCAAAGAGTCCATGGTTATGCAGTGCTACGACCCAGAGACGGACCTGTGGTCTCTCGTCAACTGCGGGCAGGTGCCCCCTTGGTCATTCGCCCCCAAGACTGTCACTCTCAGCGGGCTGATGTATTTTGTAAGGTAAGGTCTGCTGGCGTTGCTCAGGGTTGGCGGCACAGAATCCGGGCTTGTTTGTGGCTTTGGAGAAAAAGTAAAATGTCCTTCTTGGGCCGCTGAACTTATTAACGTGGAACGGATGGGGGAGGCAGGTAGAGCTCTTTGTGTGGGCTAGAAGTTAAGTTTTGGATCCTACAGTATGTGCAGAGCTGTGCAGTGTAAACGCATGGCTCTCCTGCCTTGCCCTCTTGCTGCAGTCACATATCCCCCGTGAAACATCGGCCGGGGGCTGAAGTGAAAGCAGGGTTTCGGGGGAAATTGTCTTTCCTCTGTTCTGTAAATAGAAATGGAGGTTAGGATCCAAGCCTGAAATGCTGAAGGTGTTTGTGTGGGTGGCGTAATTGGCATGATCAAGGAAAACTGTTCCTTTTTTTAGAAAGGGTTTATGATGCAGAAGGAAAGCAGCTGAGAAGCAGAGGTTGACTCCCTTTGAGGAACAGCGGTGTGTTTGGCTCTGGTACATTTCTCAGAACTGCTTTGAAGCAACTGATTTCCTCTTCTAAAAATAGCATTTGCCTCAAAAAATAGCGTTTGCCACCTAGGGAGGGAAGGAACTCAGTCAAAACAAGATGCTGTCCGTGGAGACTGTTTGGTGTTCTCTCCCCCACCGCCCAGGTACATGGTTTTTGCAAATGTCAAGATCACATGGTTCTGATTCACTTAAGGAAAATATCCCACTGGCTTGGGAGGGGGTAGAAAGGAACTCCTCCCTGTCCCCCTGGAAGAAGGCAGCCTTTGAAGCTGCCTTACACTGAATCACACCCGGGGTCCATCAAAGTCAGTATTGTCTACTCAGACTGGCAGTGGCTCTCCAGGGTCTCAGGCATTACCTGTGATCTGACCCTTAAGTGGAGATTGAACCAGGGACCTTCTGCATGCCGAGCATCTGCTCTACCACTGAGCCACGGCTCTGTATGCCCCAGAGGCCTTCTTTGCCAGACTAAGAGGGCGAGGGTTAGTGAAGGCCCCAGAGCTGCAGCTGATTTGTTGTTCTTTGCAGAGCCTCTTGCAAAAGGGCTGCTGACCTCACTGCCCTGCCTTGAACAAGGGACGTGTCAGTTTCTTGTTATCTGAAAGGAAAGCCTTGCCAGACTCTTGAGTCCTTCAGCTGGTGACAGGCCGGGCACGTGACCAAGCAGGGGTTGAAAATAGCACCTCGGACTTTATGTTCCGCATTGACATTGAAAACAGGGATGTTGAGAGTAACTTCTAGGTGAGGTTTGTGCTCATCCTCAGCAAGTGTAGCAGTTTATTGGTGGCGGGTCTTAGGACAGCCAACGATACTGTTTTCTTCCAGGAATTTCAATAGCTAAATTGGAATAATTCAAGTAGTGATAAATGCCGTGTGCCTTGTTCATAGAGGAGCTTGCGAAAAAGGCTGCCTGCAGCTACAGTCACCCACACAGAGACCGCTCCCCATCCCTTTCCTAGTGCTTGCTTACCTTCCCTGCAAGAAATGTTCCCTTGCTGCTCTGAGTTCAAGAAGCAGCAGCCCAAGGCTGCCAGAGGGAGGCCGAACTTTCTGGGGCATTGCGGGGGCCTGCTATAGCTGTCAGAGCTGGTAGTCAAAACAGTCACTTGGAGGCTTCTCACCCTTGTGGGAGCTTGCCAGTTTGGTGTAGTGGTTAAGTGTGCAGACTCTAATCTGGGAGAAGCAGGTTTGATTCCCCACTCCTCCACTTGCAGCTGCTGGATGACCTTGGGCAAGCCATAGTTCTGTCAGAGATGTTCTGAAAGAGCAGTTCTCGAAAGACCTCTCTCAGCCCCTCCCACCTCACAGGGTGTCTGTTGTGGGGAGGGGAAGGGAAAGGAGTTTGTAAGATGCTCTGAGACTCCAAGTGAAGGGCGGGGTATAAATCCAGTCTCTTCCTCCTCCTCCTCATGGGCCATATAGGGGGCTCTCTTCTCCATTGATAGTTCTTGGTCAAAAATGGCATGTGACCATGTGATGGAAACTCCAGGTGACCTAGTTAAATCACAGGATTGTCGCTGTCATTCCTCTTAAGACTGGACAGCTACACATTCAGACAGCCTGTGGACAAATCAGTGGGTGTTTCCAATGAAATGGGCGACTGCCTTATTGTTGAAACGGATAATAATGTAATAATACATAATGAATGCTCATCTTTCTTAGTGCTTTGGAGGGTTCATGATTGTTCCTCTGTAATCTTTACAACAGCCCTGGACGGTAGGCCAGGGTTATTATTTTCAGGTTGCAGACAGGGTTCTTGGCTTGTGGCTGGAATACCTGAAAGGGGTGGGGTGTTCCTGATTCAGAGTTGAGTCTCCCAGCTTCTGGCTTAGCATTGCCCATGTATGCTGTAGAGCAGGGGTGTCAAACATGCGGCACGGGGGCCGGATCAGGCCCCCAGAGGGCTTCTGTCAGGCCCGCAGTGGAACTGGCTGTCTTCTGCTTCTTCTTCCAGTTCTGCTGCTGCTGCGTCATTGTAGGTTTGCAGCTTACAGATACTCACCTGAACAGCATACTCAAGAGTGTAACAGCACAGATATTTTGATGCAATAATTCAGAGCAAGAGGTGTCAGTTATCAGACACTGTTAAATAAACAAAATATTGCAAGAGTGCTGATGCTTTAAGCATGTTTTTATTTTAAGTCAAAAAAACCCTTTGTGTTTGTGTCGTTTATAAAGTTCATATCTCCACTACCTTCGTTACATTTTACAACACACATGGCCCGGCCCAACAAGGTCTCATTTTTGTCAGATCCAGCCCTCATAACAAATGAGTTCGACACCCCTGCTGTAGAGTTATTGACCAGATTCCACAAGACACTCTATCTCCTTTCACTGTCAGTTTCCACCTCTTCTTTGCTAAGTGGGGATGGACGCCTCTGTGCAGAACCTAACTGGGGGCAGGAAAATAACCCCCCCACACACACATGTGCTGATTCTCGCAAGTGCTCCTTTCCTGGCACAGAGGAACGCTTTGGGGCAGGAGGAGTCCCCCTACCACTGCCCGGTTCTCACCCTGTTAGCACAAGACTGGCAGTGCGGGCCTAAGCGGGTTTGTGCCCTTCTTAAGCGCCCCGATGGCCATGGACTTAGAAGGGTGGAACTCTGCTTTGGATTGTACTGTGGGAGTCTGTCCTTTAAGCAACTTGCACAGGATTTCCCCAGCAGGGGTGTGATGGGAAGCATGGAATTCCTGCTATTCGAATTCCTTTCGACATGTGCTTTCTCTGCATTCCCTAGCCCCGCTGAAATTAGAGGTGGTTCAGCTGCGGGGCTTGGTGACTTTGCCTCCCATCTGCAATTGCTGGACACATTTCCAGCATGGCAGGTGCCAGATCCCTGCAGAGCAGGACTTGAGCAAATATTTCAGATTCCTAAGTGGCCCCGGAAAAACAAAGCAAGGGCCTGGCGCTCCAGGGCAGCTGCTGCTGGAGATGTTCCCAGGCCAGATTGTGAGATCCTGTGCTTTTTTCTGCAGCCCAGCATTTGCTTTTCCTGTCTCCCTTATAAAGCACTGATGTTAACCCTTTGGAGAGAAGTTAGATTTCATTTTAGCCAGATGACCCCGGAAGGTCTGCCCGTAACAGAGAGATGAGATCCCCAAGTAAGATAAGTGCTATGGGGGCTGCAGGTTGCTGGGGTTTTTTGTTTGGAGATGGGAACAAGAAGTGCGAGGGAGCTCCGGTTTCATTCCCCTTGACCCTTCTGTGTGCTGGCTGCCACTTTGCTGGGTTTCCGTGCCACAGTTCGGGACGTGCAAAGTGCATTTCTTTGTCCCCAGCACCTGTCGCTGTCACGCTTCCTGTTTCATGAACAGACCAAGGAGAACGAGCCTCGTGCAACCGGAGTGCTGCTCTGTTTTATTTAACCTCTCCAGATGCCCACCACTCCTCGAGGGCAGACTCCTCCTCTCCGGCCTGTCTGCCTTTTTGTACATTTTTATCTGGCACTTCCTGCAGGGAGCTCAGGGTGGTACAGCAGGCTTCTCACCTGTTATCCTCACAACAACCCTGTAGGCTGAGAGGGTGGCCGGCCCAAGGTCACCCAGCGAACTTCCGTGGCCGAGTAGGGATTTGAACCTGGTCTCCTCGGTCCCAGTCCTGTGCTGTAGCCATGATGCCATGCCGGCTCTTGTTATTTCCTCCCTGCCGAAGCACGCTAAGCAGAAACCAGAGGCGATAATGTACCTGCAGAGAGCAGGTAACCTGGCTTCTTCAAAGGGAGCTTGTGAGGCTGGGGGGGGGGGAGCCACAAAACCTTTCTAAAAAATCTGCCCACCTTTATCTATGTTACATCACAGGTAGCCGTGTTAGTCTGTCTGTAGCAGGAGAAAAGAGCACGAGTCCAGTAGCACCTTAAAGAGTAACATCTGTGGCAGGGGATGAGCTTTCCTGAGTCACTGCTCACTTAGACAGTGTTACCTGGAGGAGGAGGAAGAAGAAGAAGAGATTGGATTTATACCCCCCCCTTCACTACCCAAAGGTGTCTCAGAGCACCTTACAAACTCCTTTCCCTTCCCCTCCCCACAACAGGCACCCTGGGAGGTAGGTGGGGCTGAGAGAGCTCTTGACAGAAACTGCTCTTTTTGAAGAACAGCTCTTATCAGAACTACGGCTTGCCCAAGGTCATTCAGCCAGGTGCAAGTGGAGGAGTGGGGAATCAAACCCGGTTCTCCCAGATTAGAGTCTGCGCACTTAACCACTACACCAAACTGAAGGGAGCAGCGACTCATGAAACCTGCCACCATTTTTGTTAGTCTTTAAGGTGCTACTGGACTCTTGCTCTTCTCTGTGTTAGTAATTTATTCCCTAAAAAGAATGCACGTAGCAGAGTGGAGGTCATAGCTGGCTTGCAGATGGAGCCTGTAGTCTCAGAGACTTGGAATTCTTTATAGCCCTCATTGTAAGATAGATCAAGCTGGGTAGGCACGTTAGTCTGTCTGTAGCAGCAGAAATGAGCAAGAGTCCACTAGCACCTTAAGTAAAAGGTTTCCCTTGCTCGAAGGCTGGTCGAATCCGACTCTAGGGGGTGGTGCTCATCTCCATTTCCAAGTCAAAGAGCCTGCACTGTATGAAGACTTCTCCATGGTCATGTGGCTTGCATGACTAAACGCCAAGGCTCACAGAACGCTGTTACCTTCCCACCAAAGCGGTACCTATTTATCTACTTGCAATGTCTTGCTTTCGAACTGCTAGGTTGGCAGGAGCTGAGGCCAGAGACGGGAGCTCACTCCGTCCTGCGGTACTCGGGTCTTGAACTACCGAGCTACCAACCTTCCGGTCTGCAATTCAGCGTCTTAACCTCTGAGCCACCGCTGTCCATCAGCGCCTTAAAGGCTACCAAAGTTTGTGGCAGGGAATGAGCTTTCCTGAGTCACTGCTCACCTCTTCCTCACTTTGTTCTGGATTGTGGGGGAGACATGCTGTCTGCCACTAGCACAGCAGTTGCTATCAGTCTGTGCCTGCCCAGGACGTAGGTGCTGCCAGTATATTAATTGCCGCTTTGGCTTCCAAAGCTCAGGAATTTTGGGAAGAAAGAGTTGCCCCTTAGAGAGCCAGCATGGGATAGCAATCAGAGTGCCAGACTAGGATCTGGAAGGCTGGGGTTTGAATTTCCCAGTCTGTCTTGGAAGCTTGCTGGGTTAAGAGCCAGTCGCTCTTAACTTCACCTGCCTCCCTGGGTGGTGGCCGTGAGGATAAAGTGGAGAATGCTGTTGTAAGTTGCTTTGGGTCCCTATTGGGGTGGGGGAAAGTGGGGTATAACTATATATATAAATAAACCTCCTGCAAATAATTTCTGTGTATCGCTTGGGTGGATTTTGACCTAGTTGGGAGAGAAGCGGAGGTATGTGCCTGCGTGGTCTTGTTCACGTGACGGGATCTTCTTCGATCTCTTCCGTAGCCTCATTTTTTCCCTTTGTTTCCTTCTACAGAGATGACTCTGCCGAAGTTGATGTGTACAACCCACTGAAGAATGAATGGGACAAGATCCCTCCAATGCTCCAGGTAAGCTAGTTTCTGATTGTCACTTTTTTTAAAAGGGGCGTTTTTTTAAAAAAAACAACAACACCACACACACATACAAAACCATGAGTGCGCAGAAGAATCCAGGTCTTCACTTTGTTTCAGACTTGAGACAGAAATTTATAATAACTGGGCAGGGAGAGAGGGATCTTAATGACAGTCATGCTTTGTGCTGTGTTAGAGTTTCAAAAATCATATGCTTGATGTGTCTGTGGATGCTGATGTTTCTCATCACTTGGGGGTAACAAACGCCTTGGTGTGCAGAATCTACAGAAAGTCACACAAGACCAGAACTGTATGTAGCTCTGTGATGGAAAGGTTGCTCCCTGGATGGTGTGTTGTGGAGGTGGCTGCCGTTGCCTTTTACCAGCTTAGGCAGGTTTGCCAACTGCCTGCATTCCCAGAGGAAGCAGACTTCACCATTATCACATGTGCCTTGGCAACGTCCACCTTGGACTACTATAACCAGTGTTCCCTCTAAGCTGAGTCAGTGTGAGCTAGCTCACAGTTTTTTAGCCTCCGGCTCATACATTTTTGTCTCAGCTCAGGAAGGATGGCTCTAGAGCAAACTTGTGCAGCAGCCAGATCGCGTACTCGCAGCTTTAACGCCAGTAGCTCACCAAGTAGAATTTTTGCTCAGAGGACTCCACAGGTTAGAAGGGAGCGTTAGCCTGTAACATGTTTTTCCTGGGTCTGCTCTTGAAGATTGTCTGGAAGCACTAGGACTCTTAACAGGATCCTGCCACAATGAACGTGCAGGGTGGATCGCTTGTCAACTGGGCTGGTTTACAGTGTGTTTCAAGACCCCAGTACAAAGGGCTGGTTTGGGTATATAAAACCCTAAGCACCATGGGGGTCAAAGCACCTGAAAGAGTACTTCCACCTCTGTGAACTTGGCCAGGATCCATTGCAGGATTCTGCCCTAGTAGATGTAAAGGAAGGATAATTCCTGCAACATCCTTTTCAGCTGTCACTCTTAGGGTGTGGAATCCCCCTGCCCCACCGAAAGTACAGTTGAGACCACTTTTTAAGGCTTTCTGATGCAATCCCAAGACATTCCTATAAACTGCATTACACCAAGTCAGTCCATTGGTCTTTCGGAGTCCCTCTCTGGATTAGCAATGGCTGTCCAGGGCTTCAGGTGGACGAGGTCTTTTATGTCACCCAATGTCTGATCTTCATTGGGAATGTTGGGGATCGAACCTGGGACCTTCTGCGTGCAAAGCAGATGCTCTCCCACAGAGCCATGGCCCTTTCCTGGGGGGACCTTAAGTCTGAATTGGCTAGCTGGCTTTGTTATGCCCGGAGGTCTTCTGTGGTGGTGCTCTGCTCCATTGCCGTAGAGCCAGTTTGGTGTAGTGGTTAAGAGCGGCAGACTCTAATCTAGAGAACTTGGTTTGATTCCTCACTCCTCCACATGCAGCCAGCTGGGTGACCTTGGGTCAGTCACAAGTACTCTCAGCGCTCTTAAGAGCAGCTGTCTCAGAGCTCTCTCTGCCCCAGCTACCTCACAGGGTGTCTGTTGTGGGGAGAGGAAGGGAAGGAGATTGTAAACCGCTCTGAGACTCGGGGCATAAATCCAATATCTTCTTCCTCTCTTGAACAGATTCTAACAATTGGGTTTGATATTGATAGATTTTAGTACTCCATCCATTTACTGTGGCTAGATTTTCATTTTATATGCATATTGGTCTCTATGGCTTTAGGACACCTGGGTTATCCTTTTTGAACAGTGAGGTGGGATATAACGTCTGTAAAACTTGGTGCTGCCTGCTTCTCAACTGAACTGTACAAATTATAATGCCTCATGGCACCTAGTCACTCCAGATAGCCTCTCTTTAGCACAGCAGCACATGTGGGAGTGTGAACCGGTAAAGATATCTGCACTGATTTGAGTCAGTGACTGCATGCCATTTTGCAGTGGTTTCTGTTTACACGGTCAGGCTGAAAAACAGTTGAGCTGTGGCATCCAGAGGTGTTTGGTTACATTCTTAGTCACTGTTGTGAAGAACTGCCTAGGGAAACTAATATCATGCCTGGGATTGACGGACAACGCTTGCATCCCACACTTGCATTTAAGGAGCTGCCTTTTCCCGACTTCCCTTTCGTGGTTCTAGTCCAGTCCCTTTTGCTGTCGGCAGCAGTGATTGAATCCATAGGATAGCCATCATGTGGGATTTATGAGCGAATTTAAGATGAACGCAGGGGGCGTGGTCAGCAGTTTCCAGTGTGGGGCAGGGACTAGACTAGCTTCTGAGACCCGGGCTTGAATCCCTGCTCTGTATGGAAACCTGTTGGGTGACCTTGGGTCAGTCACTCTTTTATGGCCCAAGCTACCTCCCAGGAATGGGAGGGAAGGCGGCGTGGTGTAGCCCGCTCTTGTTGAATCTCTAAGCAGGATGGGTCCTTGAATGGGAGACCACCAAGGAAGATTCTGCAGAGGAAGGCAATGGCAAGCCATCTCTGCTCCTCACTCGCGTTGCTGGGGCTGCCAAAAGTTAGTTGCGCATATGTACGTACAGTGGTGCAGTGATCAGATTATTTGCCCACCCTGGAAAGCCCCAGGCTAGCCTGATTTTACCGCTTGGAAGTCTGTCTCTCCCCTGACACTGACCATCTGGAGAAACAAAGTCTGGGACCAGTTTATTATGTGTAAAACTTCTGATTCACTTCTAAGACAACGATCTGGCATTACCACGACCCACTCAAAATTTGTGTGCACGTGGTTTCCGTGGCTGCAGTATATGACAGAGGCAGAACGTCTTCCTACTAACATAGCTTACTCTTCTTGGCTTTTCTTCTAGCTACTCTAGCTCTCTTTTTTATATACAATGAAACGCACACAGAATTCTTCTATATCTGAGGTCTAGCTCTAATCTAGTCCTCATGTTCTCCTAATTGACAAAGGCAGTGTGGTTACCAGCACTCCTTACCCTTATTTATTGGTTGATGAAGGTTCGAGAGTGTCAGAATGGTTTCTGCTGTTGAATGATTAGCTTATAACTCAACTTGATCCTCTTGTTGTTGCTTGTTCAGTGCGTCTGATGTTTATTGTTGTAAATGATTATTTAAAAACGAATAAAAATTTGGGGGGGGGGGTTGGCCCTGGTTAATACTTGGATGGAAGACCCTCAAGCAGGTCCAGGGTTGCTGCACAGGGGGCTACAAAGGCCAACCACCTCTGCTTCTCACTTGCCTCAAAAGTCCCTTGCTGGGGCCACTGGAAATCAGTAGTGACTTGATGGCCCGTAATGCACGTACATAAGTACTTTAGAGATCATTGTTAGGATAAGATGGAGGGGGAGGATAATGGCTCAGTGGCAGAGCCTCTGTTTGGTATGCAGTAGGTCCCAGGTTCAATTCCCGGCATCTCCAGTTAAAAAGGACCAGGTAGGAGGGGATGTGAAAGGCTTCTGCCTGAGACCCGGGAGAGGTGCTGCCAGTCGGAGTAGACAATCCTGACCTTGATGGACCGCAGCTTCATGTGTTCATGTGATGTTGTGAGCAATGTTCCCTCTAAGCTGAGTTAGTGTGAGCTAGCTCACAGTTTTTTAGCCTCTGGCTCACACATTTTTGACTTAGCTTAGGAAGGACGGCTCCAGAGCAAACTAATTTATGTAGGAGCCAAATTGCTCACTCACAACTTTAATGCCAGTAGCTCACAAGGTAGAATTTTTGCTCACAAGACTCCACAGCTTAGCGGGAACATTGGTTGTGAGGGGCTAAGTATCTAAACAGATAAGTTTTCTTCTCCGAGGTCCTGAGTGCAGAGAGGTCCTGAAAATTGGGACCGCTGCAGTTAATGCATATGCAGCGTGGCTCTGGTCAATATCGCCTCCCTCCCTTATTTCCAGGTCCACGTCGGGGGCAGCTTAGCCGTGCTGGGCGGGAAGCTCTACGTCTCCGGCGGCTACGACAGCACCTTCGAACTTTCGGGCATCGTCGAAGCGTACGATCCGGAAACGCGGACCTGGAGCGTGGTGGGTCAGCTGCCGGAGCCGATCTTCTGGCACAGCAGCGTCAGCATTTTCCGCCAGTTCATGCCCGAGACCCAGGAGGACGAGGAGCCCCCGTTGGACAACGCCGTCAGCCTGAGCCGTCAGCAGCAGAACCTTCGCAACCAGAATCTGAACGAGCTGCATTGACGGCTGGCCGGCTTGTCTCTGGTGGCTCGGGGCCAATCCGTGGCCCGGAACTGGCGTCACTTCCGGGGCGGGAGGCAAGCTGGGCGTTGGAGACCGTGACGTGTACGCTTGAAGGGGCGGCGGGAAGTGCGGTGCGAATGGGAAAAAGGAGCACACGGGGGGGGGGGAGTATTTTCCTTGGGGATCAGCCTTCTCTTTGGCCAGGGAGGGGGCAGCAGAACAGGTGAGTTCCTGGAAAGGAATCCTTTAGGAGGTGGGGGAACGGTTGAATCATCACCTGGCTGGAAGCTGTGAAGGTGAGGATTGAAGAAGCAGCCTTTCCAAAGGGGTCTGATAGCTCCCCTCCCCTGCCGAAAGCATCAGATCTCCCGCCAAGTCCTCTGCTCCTTAAGGGAAAAACCATCTCCCTCCACGAGAAAATAGTCCAGGTAGCAGCAGGGCTGTAAGCTGCTGCTGTACGTGGGGCTGCAGTCTCTGCACCCTTCCGTCTAGCGTCTGACTGTAGTGGACCCCTTCCGCTGCCTTTAAGGAAGGAGCTCCAAACCAGGTTTCCTTTTGCAGGGGGAAGAGAACCCACAAGCAGGTGCCAACGGGTAGGATAGTGCTGCTTGGGAGGTGCTGTGTCACGTGTGCTTTGTTAGAATTGGATAACTAGAGTGTCTTCTGAACATGGGCAAAGGAAAGACAACAGTGTTCCAATGAGTAATTTTGTTTTGCAAACAGTGTAGCTGCTACAGTGGGTGACTGGCGCGTGAGAATCCCATGTTCCTCGGATGAACTCACAGCGCCTCTTTTCAGTGCTGGTGCCTTCTAGGTTTTGAGTAGAGAGAACCCCCCCCCCCCCCCCCGAGTCCCTGGAATTGTTCTTAGGGCAGTGTTCTTGCCTCTGACAGTCTCTTAAAAGTTCTAGTTTTCAAGCAGCGAGTTGAGCAACGGAATTTGATTTTTCTTATTTAATCGGAGCGAGCCCGGGGAACCAGAGAAGCTTCCCCGTCAGCGGTCTGGCATGTCGGCAGTGGTGCTCCTAAGGGGGCTTTCCAGTTGCCGAGTGTCAGATTCCCATTCGGAAAAGAAACGGGAGAAGGGTGGTGATCGTAGATCGTCGAGGGCCTCTCCTCCCCTCCTTCCAGTTGCTGCTCTGGTGGTCCCTGAGAAAGGACCAGTAGTTTCTTGATTCACTCTTTTGTTCCGGGCACTTTCTCTGAGTTTCCTAAAGCCAAATGATGAGCTGGAGGAGGGGGGAGAGGTACTCCATCGGGGGGGGGGGAGGGCACTCTCTAATGGGTTTGAGGTTTTCACCAATGGTGCCTTAATGGAATGCAGCTTGAAACAAGCCTTAGCCCTGGTTCACACATGCAGGAGAAATGAAGTTGGTCAAATGCACCGCTTTAGCTTCAGGCAAGAGGATCCCCATTTGGAATGCCTTTCCTTCGTCGGCTCCCCCGGAGAGAAAACCAGCACTTCCAGCCAGGAGAGAAGGTGGACCTTTTCTCCCGGCTGGCGTTCCATTTTCCGCACAAAGGAGCATTCCAGAGTCCGGAACCCTCCACCTGCTCCCCGAAGCCGTGCAGTACCATCTTACCCCCGCCTCCTCCTCTTCCTGGATGCGTGAAGCAGGCCCCAGCTGGCCCCTCCCCTCGTGCCGCCAAAGATGGCGGACCGACATTTTGGGTCTGTGCTTTGTTCTTGGCATTTCTTGAAGAAGGCATCCCCAGGGTGGCGGCCATCACAGAGAGAAGCAGCGGCTGTTTCTGAGTTGCAGGGAAAGGCGGACTTCGCCGCTGGTCTGCAGAAAAGGTTTAGCTGCTTGTGAAGCTAGAATGGACCGGGTTGGGTTGTCTGTCTGTGGCCAGTCTGCAACAGAAAGGCACATGGGGAGGAGAGCCCGTGCAAGACTCACTGCTGGAGCAGGCATCTGTGCATGCATATTGCATGGTGTGTCCTGCTTCAGCCTTTACTCACCTTAAAAAAAACAACACATACACTTGTGAAGGTAGCCTGTTTTCTCATCCCTTCTGACTTGTATGTTCCTTTGTGCCCAAGGAGCCGATTGCATCCCAAAGCCCTTCCTTTGCTAGAAGGCCTTGCTTCGGATGGCAGATTTTTTCAACTCTACACCAGCTGTTTACAGACCTTGAGCTGCTACTGCTGCCTACGTCTTGTATTGTATTACTTAATCTGTAAAAGTCAAGTCCCGTGTGCTGGCCTATTTAAAGTCTATTCAGACGATATCCCCACCCCATCCCCACCTGCAGAATGCTCACTGCTGGATCTTTAGCAGCTTGGAAGCTCTAGAACCAGATGAACAGCTTTGTATTTATTTAACTTTTGTAGGTCTTGTGTTCAGCCTTTAAGTATTGTATGGTAACATACCCTAGGGGGCGGGGAGGGGGGATAGAAGAAAGTATTATATTTTGTATTTTTTTCCTTCTAAACTTGAAAATCTAAAGGTTGAATAAAGTGTGTGTTCAGTGTAAGACTTATTGCATCAGAGACTTCTGCTTCGGAACACAATCTCGGTTGGAGAACTGCACCTGTATCTAGCCTTTTTACATTCGAGGATCCACAGTAATTCTGCACTACTGCAATTGCTGGAAGCCTCTGTTACCCCAGCTTCATCAGAGTTTCAAACCAGCAGGTTGCAGAACTCACAGGCTTCTCCATTCTACAATCCTGGTGTAAAACCCCTTGTGTGTTTTTGGAGCTGGGTTCCCAGTCCGTAGCACTGGCCTTCGCCCATGGCGACTTCTGGCAGCCTCAGCCAAGGCTGTGGGGTGCGGATTGTGTGACATGACCTCAGGCTGTAGTTCTCAGACTTCCTAGATGTCTCTGCTGACAACAGATAAAGGCTGCACTTTTTCTCCCCCCCCCCCACCCCAGCAAAGGGAAGAGCAAGATTTCTACACAGCCCTAATGGAATTTTACCACCCCCTTTATAGATGCAGTTCCCTGCAGAACTGCGGGAACACTCCTAACCTCATGGGCAGATATATCCAAGGCACAGGAAGGCATGTGGCTCTTACGGCAAGCCAACTGCAGGAGTGCCCTTTTAACTCACCCTGGAGAAACAACCTCAAATGTGTTCCAGCCCTCCTTTAGAATGTTCTTGGGCCAGAACTTGAAGAGCTTTTTACCAGCCGGAGCAAAACTTTTTCACCATCAAATGCTAGGAAATCTGCAATTTTGGATCACATGCAAAACCCAAAGGACTGTCGGCAGTGCCAGTTGGAATCTCCTGACAACATGGCTTGCTTTTTGGGCGAGACGCAGGAAAACCTTTCTGCTTCCTCTCAATTAAAAAGAAGGTTTTGCTTTGTTCTTACAGCATCCCTCCCATAGCCGCCCTGAGCCTTCGGGGTAGGGCGGGATATAAATCCAAAGATAAATTAAAAAAAAAGATTTTAAAAAAAGATTTTTTAAAATGACCCCTCTCTCAAAAGAGGAAACTCAACCCTGCCTTCCAGTAAATTTCCCCCTATTATTGGGGGTCTCCAACCTTTTTGAGCCTGTGGAAATCCTCTGGAACTGTGACACAAGGCGGTGGGCTCAATCACAGGACGGAAGGTGGAGTAACACTCAACGGAAGCCCAAGCGCAGGGGACAGGAGGAGCCATTTAAAAATACACACCAGGAAAGAGGAGTGAGAGAGAGAGAGAATAAAACCCAACACTGGTGTCAACCGCAACCTAAACATTACTTTAATTTGCACAAGCAATTAGATTTCCAGTGGCCAATTAGAAGCCCTGCTGGGCAGAAGCCACACCCACTTTCTACAAATGCTCGGTGGGCGCAGCCCTGGATCCCACAGGCACCAAAGGGAGGACCCCGGCCCAAGGGCAGAGATGTTCTGCTGCTGTACCGTTTCATTCTGCTGCTGCTTTGCCCAGCTCTTCAGACAAGACTCATCTCAGCGGGGGGCATGTCAGCGTGCAGGGGAACATCAAAGACAGCCTGCTGCTTCAAATTAAGGCAAACTTGTATTGCCTTGAAGGAGACTCACTCTCCTGCCCCTGTTTGGTTCCCTGCCTCCAACATGCATAACCAACTCAAAATTTGCTTTCAGTTTAAAGATTTTAAAAGACGGTGCAATCTCTCAGATAGCCCCACGAAAGGCTACAAGGGGTGAGGCCACCCAAACTTTATTTGGGGAAAGGGGGGGCTTTACCGAGGTGCGCCTGCTACGTTTCGCAGTCATTGGGGATTGTTATGATGAGCGACTGTTCAATGATATCTGCGGGGCCGAAGTTCTCGTTCGAACAGAGTCTCTGCACGGGGATCTCCTCTGCCAGGGAGGCGTGGCTGAGGGATTCCACAATCACCTCGGCGGAGCCCACCTCCAGGATGTGGGGGGGCTGCAGGGCGACGACCACCGCCTTCTCGTCCTCGATGATGAGGTTGCGCAGCTTCCGTTGGCGGGGGTTGTAGTTCTCCACCCGGTCGTGGATCTCCATGTGGCGTCTCAAATGGGCCTTCAGAAGAACAGGGGAGGGAAGGGGAGAGAGAGAAAGGCTGAGGGGGGCCTCAAAAGCAAAACAAGAGCCGGCACAGCCCCCCTTTCACAATCACAGGTCAACTACAAGTTAGGAAGGCCCCCAAAGATCGGCAGGTATGAGCAAATGTGGTGTAGCAGTTAGCACTGGGCCTGATAGACAATTGGGTTCAAATCCCTGCTCGGCCATTAAGTTCACTGGGTGATTATAGGCCAATCACTCTTTCTCCACCTGACCTACCTCACAGGGTGCAAATTAAAATGTGTTAGATTGCCTGAGGTGGCCTTAGGCAATCTATGTTAGAGGGAGACTCACCCTGACCCGTTCGACAAGTCTGCTCTAGGATTTCAGGGATAAAAGCTAGAAAAATGCTCTGGACAACTGGAAAAGGGCGTTGCAATACCAAGCAGTAAGGCACAGAAGCCACTTTTGAAAACCTTCGCTTCTCCCAAGGTGGGGAAGAAGAAGGGCCAGCTTCAGAGGAAGAGATGGGAAAGAGCTGTCAAGCCAAGGACTAGAAGGAAACAGGGAGAGAGAGAGGAAGGATTCTGCTCCAGCACCCCTATCCACCTTAGTCTTTGTGCAAAGTCAAAATGGGTAGCCGTGTTGGTCTGTCTGTCGCAGTAGAAAAGAGCAAGAGTCCAGGAGCACCTGAAAGAGTCATAAAATTTGTGGCAGGGTTAGGGTATAAGCTTTCAGGGGCTGCAGTGGCTCAAGTGGTTAAGACGCTGAACTGCAGATTGGAAGGTCGGTATTTCAGCAGTTCGAGACCAGAGTGCCGCATGATGGAGTGAGCTGTCTCTGGTCCCAGCTCCTGCCAACCTACCAGTTCAAAACCAAGAAATTGCCAGTAGATAAATAGGTACCACTTCAGTGGGAAGGTAACAGCGTTCCGTGCACTTCGGCATCCTCATGCCGGCCACGTGACCACAGAAAATGTGTTTGGACAGCGCTGGCTCTTCGGCTTGGAAATGGAGATGAGCACCACAACCCAAGAGTCAGATTCGACTGGCTTTTGAGCAAGGGAAACCTCTACCTATAAGCTTTCAGGAGTCACTGCTCACTTCTTCAGATACTGCTTGGAATCCGGAATCTTGCTCTTTTCTACGGCAAAGGCAAGGAATCGCCACTCGGAGTCAACAGCACACATGCCGCGTACCTGTCGTGTGAACTTGTAGCCGCATTCCGTGCATTCGAATTTCCTCACTCCTTTGTGCCTGCGGACGTGGACACGCAACTGCTCCACAGCTGAGAAAGTAAAGTCGGGGGGAGGGGGGGCTGTTACACAGCTGCCCAAAGGAACCCCTGCCTGAGCCTTGCTATGTTATTCCACAATGAAGCTGGAGCAGGCAGGAAGCCGCCTCACTCCCAAGACAGGCTTTGCTGTCTGCTCGGACAGGCAGCAGCTCTTCAGCGTCTCAGGTGCATGCTGGCCCTGCTGCTTGAGCCGCTGAGACTCGGCCGCTTGTGTGTGGGGTTCTGCTCCTGTGTCCCTCCTGCTCCACCGGGGAGAGGTTCCTGGGTCTCAATCAGGACGAAGGCTCTCCGCTAGAAAGAGGCATCACTCTGCTGCCATCGGTCGCCCGCTTCCTAGCACATGAAGGTTGCCCTACACAACAGGGTTAGGCAACCCCTGACACACAGTCTGATCAGGGGCAAGCCAGGCCAGTTTTCCACCCCAGCAGTCAAGGCGTGCCCCGGGGCAGGTGGCAGGGAAGAAAGCAACAAGCATGAGTCATGCCCATTGTTGCCTTTTCATAGAATCGGAGTTGGAAGGGACCTCCAGGGCCATCTAGTCCAACCCTCTGCACAATGCAGGAAATTCACAAATACTTCCCCCCCCACACACACACCCCAGTGATCCCTGCTCCTTGCCCAGCAGATGACAAAAAAAACCCACCAGGATCCCCAGCCAAACTGGTCTGGGGAAAAACTGCTTCCTGACTCCGAAGGGGCGATCGGCATTTCCCTGGGCGTGTAAGAAAGGGCCACGAGAACTAACCACTGAGGCAACCCTGCCTGCCCTCCCTTCTTGTGATCTTCCCAAGTTCACAGAATCAGCCTTGCGCTGTCAGATGGCCGTCTAGCCTCTGTTTGAAAACCTCCAGAGAAGGAGAGCCCACCACTTCCCGAGGAAGCCTGTTCCGCCTAGGAACCGCTCTGTCAGGAAGTTCCTATCAGGAACTGTTGGACCCATGGAGCTGCTAGCCAGGTCCGGGGCTCGCACCAGTGGTACTGGCAGTGCCAGCGAAGCTTGGTTTCCTCCTGGCTTGTCTAGCCAAGTACAGCCCTCATCTCCCCCACCCTGGTTTCCTTTGCCAGCAGACCACCATCTTCACAGGCAGATTTTTTTCTTTTTAGGAACTTGGGCGGAAGAGGCTTCTTACCCCTGCCCTTCCCTGGCATTACCTTTAAAAGTTTTCCCACAGATCTGACAGAAGTGCGGCCTCCCCTCCTGGTGCCGGCTGGCGATGTGTCTCAGCAGCGGACCTTTCTCCGTGAACCTTTGGCCGCAAAACTCACAGCTGAAGGGGCGCTCACCCGTGTGGGTCCGATTGTGTTTATCCAGGCTGGCTAACAAGGGAACCCCAGACAGAGGACAGAAAAGTGAAAGGGCCTTTCAGGACTGG
The DNA here is from genome assembly GCF_001447785.1 of Gekko japonicus. Taxonomy (NCBI): domain Eukaryota; kingdom Metazoa; phylum Chordata; class Lepidosauria; order Squamata; family Gekkonidae; genus Gekko; species Gekko japonicus. The sequence goes on along the minus strand of NW_015162523.1, from coordinate 452,398 downwards.
ACAAGATCGCTCAGGTTGGTCTAACACCATCCTTTCCCCCACAGCCAATCCCTCATAAGCAGAAGCAGCTGTAGCGGACTCTGCTCCGCTCTTTCACCCCCTCCCCCCACCAGATACTTTCAACAGCATGGGCTTCCTCAAGCAACCTGTCTTCCCCCCCCCCCCCGAACCGGGGGGGGGGGGGGGGGGGAAGGAACATTGTCTCTTTGACCCTGACCATTTGCTCCCAGTGGTGGATGGTGGGGCAACTCCTCACTTGCTTCGTAAAGCCCTCAGTGGTTGAGAGAGAACTGCAGGCCCCGAGGGCCACCAATAAAGCCTCATCCACCTCCCGGCAGAGGACCACCTGGCGCTCATACCTTGCGTGCGGAATGTCTTGCCGCAGAGGTGGCACTGGAAGGGCTTTTCTCCAGTGTGGGTACGAAGATGCATGTTGAGGTTGGCCTTCTGGGTGAAGGCATGGTGGCAGAACTCACACACGTAGGGCCGCTCGTTCCTGCAGAGACAGGACCAGCCAGGGAGGGAGGGGTTGGAGGGGAACGGGGAGAGACAGAGACAGAGAGAGAACAGTCACTCCTGAACACACCTGCTAAACACAAAGGCACATAAAAAGAGAAGTGTCAGAGGTTCCCTGCGTACCTGTGCTTGGCTTTGATGTGCATCTGCAAGCCATTGCGACTCGAGGCCCTGTGACCGCACTCCTCACAGACAAACAGTTTCTCCCCACGATGCTTGAAGGCTTCGTGTAGGCGGAGTTCCGTCCGAGAGAGGAAGCATTTGGAACAGGCAGAGCACTGCCGGAGGAAGAGCAAAAGGAGGACCCGAATTAGTTACCTGTCATAGGCAGAGGTACGACCGCTTAGTCTGTTGCTGTGTCTCAGTACCAGAACTTGTTTTTCCATCATAAAGGTGTCTGAAGAATCACTTGGGGGCGAATGCAACAGAAGCTGTGCATAGGAAACCTATGACGGTTGCTGTTACTGGGTCATTTCCACAACATTCGTAGAGCTCAGGGCTCCCTGATGCTAGTTCTAGAGAATCCATTTTCTTTTCTGTTCTGGCACACTGGAACCTTAACCTCCACCCCATCCAGCTCCCAAGCAATCCTCTCTCCCCAGCCCCAGGAACCACCAGGGCGTACCGCGTGGGGTTTGGGGGCTCCATGCAACTTGATCAAGTGGCTTTGCAGGTCCTTCTTCTGCATGAACTGCTGGATGCAGGAAGAGCACTGAAACACACAAGAGTCACAGATCAGCATCGGCCATTTCTGTACGACATTTGCTAATGTGCTTACGGATTGGTCCTGGGCAGGCCCAGAAGAACCTCTCAGTGCATACAGCCAACTGTCTGGCCAGGCAGCTTTTGCACGCATTCCGTTACTTAATAGCTCCAGAGGTAAGTGTGAGGACATGATGTTGAAACTTGAAAATGCGGACAGGGATTAAAGAGGACCCCCATTAGCTAGAGGAGGGGGAGGAGGCAGCTTCTGTGCCAACCTCATGTCTGGCAAAAGCAAAACAGGGCAAAACATCTATGCAAACAACTGTAAAAGAATTGCTTAAGCCATAGTAAGCATCCTGAATGAGTTATCAGTGCCAAATTACTTTTGTCCTGTGAAACATGGATTGAGAAGCAGACACTGATTTCTGCTGTCCAAGAACTCAATCAAATGCAGATGTGTCAAAATTCAGATACGCCTTCTCTTTTCTTTTAAACGGAAACACCGTGTAGGAGTCATTCCCTCCCCCAAGATGCTGTAAGTTTTACATCTGGCTGAAAGCTACTGCTTAGCATTTACATATTACCTTTCTGAATACCCGAGGTGCTTCATTTAGTAACACTTACAACGACCCTGAAAGGCAGTCCAGTATTATCCCTATGTTGCAGACTGCTGGGGCTGAGAGAGAATAGCAGGGGACTTACACTACACCAAACACATCACCGGGGAGTCCCAAAGAAGCTGCTTTTCCCCTTTTCTACTAGGACACTTTTCAGAAGAAAGTGAATGTATTAGACATGTTTGGGGTCAACCACTTTTCCCCCCTAAAGGTATGTTGAAACCAAACCTCACTTGCCAAGCTCAAGTTCTATTCAGGACCAGGACGCAAGACTCAGTTGCCCAAGCTGGGTGTGTGTGTGTGTCACTTGCTTACTAGCCTTAACAGAGAGGACACCTGGCACCGCTGCTACACAGAGGAAGCTCAACAAGCATCCCAAGGTGTCTCCTGGACACAGTCTCCTTGAAAAGCGGCACATGCTGTTTCCCAGGATCCCTCAGCCCACCCAGTGACAGAGTCACGGCCGAGTACGTGACCAAGGGCAGGGCAGGCCAACCTTATAAGGCATCTCTCCTGTGTGGGACACCATGTGCAGCCGCAGCTCCAGCCGCCTCTTAAACACCTCCTGGCAGACAGAGCATGTGAAAACCTGGAGAGGAAAGAAGTCAGGAGTTACAGAAGGGGTTACTTGAAATAGCCACTTTATGAGAGCACTTAGAGAGCAAGTGTGACATTCTCCTTATTGGGGAGACTATTTTTCCTTTAAAACACACTCTGTTCACATAAAATTGGTAGATTACTGTGGACACCAGGAATTAAAAATACCAAATCTCTCTATTATGGTAGAATGGGCCTGTGTCTGGGCACTTCAGAGCACTATGTGGCCCTGAGGAAGGACTGTTCTATTGTTGAACTATTGTTGGAGAAAGGAACTTATAAACATAACTGATAAAGCTGGGCGTCACACACTGTCACTCAAAACACCAAACTCAACTCTGACAGCCTTAGCCACACAAGCTAAACGGTTTGTCTTAGCCACACAGGACAGATCCAAACTGCTTCTTCTGCCATACAGGCTAAAAACAAAAACACTCCACACTTGTCTCTCCAAAACCCAGAATCTCTTCAGAGACACCCCTCCTCCCACTCTCTCAGTCATCAGCCAATCACATCACACTCATCTCCCTCTATCACTTTCCTTACATTACTGCAGTCAAACTAAACATTTAAAGAAACACACACCCCAAAACATGAAATCATTGCAGCAGGTCTACATATTCAGAATTAAAAACTTCCTGTCTGGAACCACCCCACCCCAGAGAATAGGGGGTGGGGGCGGGTGGAATCAAAAGCTCCCACATATAAAAAAACTTCCTAAAGTTAGCATGTCAGGAAGAATCATTCTAGCTTCCTCTCATTTGGCATGCTCCAGATTTCTTTAATGTTGTAGTTCATGGAGGGTATTATTACAAATACATGGATTTTTACAAACATGTAGATCAGCTTGGCTGCTCTGAGAAGACGATTATTTTGAGCAAGGGCCAAACCCTGGCTTGGCCTGGATCAGGGTAGATGTTGCACTACAACTACTCATTTCTCTACAGGATCGTTCACAACTATTTATTCACTTGTTTACTTCATTTATTCCCTGCCTTTCTCTCCAATGGGGACCCAAAGCAGCTTACATCACATTCTCCTGCCCGCATTTTATCCTCACAACAACACTGTGAGGTAGGTCAGGGTTAAGATTGCGTGACCAAGGACCCCCCTGCAAGCTTTCGTGGCAAGGTGGAGATTCGAACCCGGGTCTCCCATATCCTAGTCCAGCACTCTAACCATTATACCACACTGCATCTTGACATATAAGATCCCTCACAATTATCTCATTGTCCTTACAGAAACTTTGCAATGTAGCGGAGGCTGAGTAAGATTTCCTGGGATCTGGGCCTGCGTGCTGGTGCTTGTGGTGGTGAGCCACTCAAGACTGTTTAGTGCAGGAGATTTTGGCAGAGTTCTTCTAAGTCCTAGAGAGGTCCTCTCCTCCCCCACTTCAGCCTACCATTTCCTCCTGACCCAGCTATAAATCCTTCCAGGTCAAGCCTGGGCCATTTCCTGAGCCACAGTTCACTTGGTCTGCTTCCCAATTCCATGGCTTCCAACCTTGGTTTTTCCTGACTCCACCTCCATTTCTCCTTTGCACTTTTCACCTCAACTGAACTGTTTATCCAGCTCCGGACTGTGAATCCCTCTTGGCCTCTCGGGGACCAGCTCCACCAAACTCCATTGCCGGTTAGAACTGCCACACTCCATGAGACCTTGAGCACACATCCAACACCCACAGGCTATCATGGCAGCCGCATGGTTCTGAGAGGACCTGAAATCTCCAGCACTTCAACCCAGCCCTCCCTACTGAGGTGCACTAACCCTTATCTGTCCAGGCGAGTCTCAGGTTTCAGCCTTGAAAGCTTTACAAATGCTCTGATCAGATGCCCCTCCTCCATCCCCGGTACCTGCTCTGAGCGGTTCATGCAGTTCCTCGCTTCGTGCTCCAGCAAGTTCTCCTTCCGGAAGTAGCATTTCCCACACTTGGAACATTCAAACGGCTTCTCTCCAGTGTGTTTCCTGCAAATTAGAGGGAGAAACAAACACAGCCGGTGTGAGCCACAGCCGCAACAGTAAGCAGAGCTCAAGACAGCTGATGCTCTTCAGATTTTCCAAGGAAGCTCACCCAGTATTGCCTCCTACAAACTTCTCGTGTAATGAGCGAACCAGGCCTCAGGCCGCCTGGCCTACAGCAAAACCTCCAGCTTCCCTCATGTACTGTGTGATCCCATCCTTTGTGTATCCCAGCCCTGAAGTCCCACAGTCAATCAGTCTTGTGGTCAACAGCACCACTAGCTGCTTTACAGCAAACATCTCTACGTCTGCCTTGGTGCTAGGAATCTGTCCTTTTCTAGGTTTCTAGTCCTGCCCCCCGCCACCCCTTTCTGCACCAGTCCCTTCTGGGTGAGGGTACCAGGGACTTGCCTGTTGTGCACTTTGAGATAATATTTGCTTAGAAACGACTTGTGGCAGGTGGGGCATTCTACAGGCTCAGCCGTGCCCCTGCGGTTTCCAAGCAGTCCAGCCTCTAACAGGTTGCTATTCCCTGCAGTCTCAGAGGCACTGGGCTTTCTGGCCAAGTGAGATCTTCTTTTGGTCCTGATGCTCTTCTTCCCAGGAATGTAATCCTCGTCTGTTTCCCGAGTTCTCCTTCCTCCTCCTTCATCTTCAGCAGGGAGGTCATTAGGGCCCAGAACCACCTGAATTTCCCACTGGAATTAAAAATAAACCAGCACAAGTCACTTTTACACATCCAGTAAAGGCCCAGCCTTGACAAGAGAATCCTCAATTATGGCTGCCCATGCTTAAAAACAGTGAAGTACTTAAAATGTTACTTGGTAACTGTAACGATTCCTTGTTTATGGGTGTGTGTCTCTTTAAAAGTTTGGTTGCATGTGATAGTCTAGAGTGCTTGAAGAGGCAAGTGTGGTGTGATTGGTGAGTGACAGAGAGGGGGAGGGGTTTTGGAAGTGATGCTGTGTGGATGAATATGTATGTCTATCAGGAGTGACAGTTTGAGGTTTTGACAGCTGAAGGGTGACAGTTGATGAGGACAGTTAAACAGTCAGTTAGATAGTTCGGAGGTCGGAGAGAGAAGCTGTCGTGTGGATGATATAGGAATTAGTTCTGTGTATGAAGAAGAGATGAATGTATATGAAAGAAGAAAGTAAAGTTAAAGAGAAAAATAAAAAGTCTGAGTGACAGGATAAAAAGAAACAGTAAACGTATATGGCCTAAAGAAAAAAGTGTTACAAAGTTACATGCCAAAATCCCTAACAGTGAGAGAGAAAAGTGTGCGAAAAACCAGTTGGAATTGTTCAGTATTTACCCATTCCTAGATACAGAGTACTATCCTGTTATTTATGAATTATACCAATAAATCTACTTTTATTAAGATACCAGCTCTGAAAGAAATACTTCCCAGGACCACATTAGTACCTCGAAAGCTCTTAACCCGACCTACCTACCCAGTGATAGAAATATTATCGTATAAAGGTTTGGAAAGCCTTAAATTTCCTGGTGGCAGCCGGATATACACAGTAAAACAAAACATAAAGAACACTTTTAAAGAGAAACCAGACCTCCCCAGTTAAGGGGTTGTCACAGTAACACTACAACAGAGGGGCATGTGCTAATTACAGTCCACGATTATGAAACAAAGCTAAATGGTGAACAAAAGGATTCAACGTCTATGTATAGCTGACAATTCTCTTCGGTTATGGATATGTGAGAATAACATTCAAGGAAAAGAAAACCACAGCAGTCAAAGCTGTGTATCTGCCAGAGCACTTCACTCTGCATATTCAGGGCCGTGCAGATCTATTCATATTCACACTATTAAGGTAAAATTGGAGCAAGTTGCTTCAGGGGCCATTTTGTTTTTGTAAGCAGTTTGAAGGGAAGCAGATTCTGCACATCTGAAAGATTCTGGAGATAAACCTTTAGTCTCAAAACTGTTATGGCACTGAAGTTTTAAGGCTTACTGGGAGGTATCAAGTTGGAAATCTTCCAAAATGAAATCCTCAGGACTGTTTCTGGGAACCAAACAGAGTACACCAGCAGCTCTTTTGAGAGTTGAGAAAATTAGGAACTGATTGTTTCTTTATTCTTTCTAATAGTGCATTCTTCTAACGTCAAGAAACAGACTTCTTGAAATTTTCTTAGAGCAGATGTTTCTTCCTTCATTTTGGCAGTCAGTAGCAGAATTTAATTCAAGGGATTTGTTTGCACGGGTCTCTCACGACGTACAATTATGGGCCAAATCACAACACAGATTTAAAGCTGAGGACAGTCACAGTCAACGTGATAGAGCCTCAGTTAAGAATTAACAAAACCACAACAGGGTTCGCTGTGTTTAAATAAAGTCTAGAAGACAATCTAAAATTAATTCTAGAAGACAAGCCATTTTAGCCTGTTGCAGAAGAATGAAACAGGAGTCCAGTGGCATCTTAACAACCAACACTCATTCTAGTATGAATTTTCATGAGTTAGAGCTCACTTCTTTAGATACATTTGGAATAAATGTAAAAGAACTGGACAGTGCCACACTGGCCTGCTTTTTTTTACTGGACAGTAAAGTCAGGGAGTCTTACTTAAGTAAGCAAGCTTTGTTTGGGCACTTTTAAACCTCACGCTACCTTTGCTGAGCATCACATATTGTGAATTATCATTATTATAATAGCTATCTTGGGGTGGCCCATGCTTAGTAGAATTTGCAAGACATGAACGTTGCCTTCCAAAAATTCTTTTATCAGATGTTCCATTATGACTTCTGAACTAACACAGATAACGAAAACTGATCTTGATATCCAGGGCTGCGAGTACTCCATGCTGCTGCTGTCAACAATAGCAGTACAGACAATAATTGTTTCTCAAGAAACGTGGAATTCTGCAATCATAGTGTAAGTTGGGCCTGTATTTCCAGTCCCTGTGTTCCAGCTTTTCTTTTAAGAAATGTATTTAAACAAGGAGGTTTCAATAGCTGATATCTGGTTTTCCTACAGATACTAAACAAATTTACATGAGAATATGCAAAATCTAGGAAGCCCACATCTGTAATATTTCATTTATCCCATGATTTTAAGGGGCAGAATCCAATCTTTGCATACATGGGGTTACTAACACCAATTTGCTTCAGTCATCCTTGGGTAGCTGGAAGGCATGGTTGACGATCTTGGAATCATCTACCACAGCCATCCAGATTTGAATAACTGCATACAAATTAATTGTGTGGGATCACCACCAGCTTTCAACTAATAATGAAGATCAACAGTTGGTCTCTGCTGGATGCAGCAGCTTCCAACTGAGAAGCACAGGAAATTCCTATTGGAAGGTTAGTGGGAGCTCCACACTAAAAGCTCATCAACCTACCAGGAAGCCAGCTTGCCTGCCATTACTGATGTTCCCTTGCAATGCTCACCTTCAGGTTCCTACTAGGACATGTTCTCAGTCCACAGGGGCCCTATGAGAACAGAGAGGGCATCCCATCTTCCAGACTCCTCTGCAGTATGCAAGTGCTCTGCAGGAAATGGAACAATGAGGAAAGGCCTCCCCAGAGACCCAACTGAAGATGCAACAATCTCAACTGGGATCTCAACTGAAGATGCAACAATCCCACAATCCCCAACTCCTGCTTCCCCTCAAGACCCAACCCACGTGGCTCACAAATCTGCCCTTCTCCTGTACCTCCCCCAATATAACAGCAAACTTATACTGCTGCTACTTCATCTCTGGTAACAACATTTCCGCTCTGAGGTGCCTTTATTTTCTATCAGGAATGCTTTTGTAACACCCAAAGAAAAATCCCTAGTTAGGACATTACTCCACACGCCACCTCATTACTGGCGCCCGCGTCCTCGGTGGCTCCTCTTTTCAATGGACTTTTTAGTTCTTTACATTCCGGGATGCTCTTTACTTCACCTGCATTGCTCAGTGTGTTTGTTTTGAGAGCCCTTTTCAACCTTCCCCGAAGGATACAGGGGCTCTCCCTTTGTCCCTGGGCCACTTTGTTCCCCTGGGGACAGGGGTTCAGGCTGGGTTGTCCCTGGGCCACTGTGTTCCCCTGGGGACAGGGGTTCAGGCTGGGTTCCTGAACGGAGTCATTTTTGGGCACAGCCTGAATGACCGGTTCTCCTTGCACATCTGTCACCTCCTCAGAGTGACTGCTGAGGTCTTTCTCACATGAAGGCTCACTGTTCTGGTCGCCACTATCCAAGTGTTTGGGCTGGAATTCCTGGCACAGCTTGACAGCTTCCGGGATGCAGAGTTCCTTGGCAGCCGCAAGAAGCTCTTTCCAGTTCTCTGTGGTGATCGCCAAGTGCCCTGTGTAGAAGAAGTCGAGAAGCAGGGCAAAGATCTCCACAAAGGTCTCTGGCAGGATCACCCGGCTGGAAGCTCCATCGTACATGCTCTGGAAGAAGGAGCTGCAGCATGCCAGGACGCTCCAATGCGCCTTGAATACCAAGCTGCCCACTGCCAGGGTGGCATCACAGTACTGTCCGCTTTCTCGCTGCTTGTTGAGCTCCTGCAGAACACGCACGCTGTGTTGTACAAAGGAGCCCTCCATGACCTGCTGGAAAAGAAGAGAGACGAGATGGGTAGGTGGTGGCTGGGCACAGCTCCTCTTCAGACTCCTCACCACCACCACCAGGGAGGCTCTGCCAGAGGTGAATATGAAATACTTGACGATGGGCTGACATGACTCTGCCTAAAACACATTAAGAAGAGAACGGTGATCAATAAAACATGGACTGTGGATTATGAAAGCACAGAGAATTCAGGCCTGGCGCATGCAAAGAGAAAGGAATTGCGAGGCTGCTGTTCTCAGCAATCCGGTCAGGGGAGAGAATAAAACAAGAAGTGGAGCAACACAGCTCCATCCTACATTAATAGGATCCACCTGCAAAAAGCTTGGCTGAAATAAACCTGGGGACAGATATAGACGATCCCAGCCACTCCACCTCAAAAAACTTCCTTTGCCAATTTTTTAAAAAAACATCCTTTGCATTCTACATTGACAGCAGTCTCCAGAGTTCATTTACAGCTTCCAAATTAAAGAGAAGGTGGGCATAAAGTAGGAGGAAAAGGGCAGGCTCAGTAGACAGCAAATCTGTCCTCCACACAGCAACAGGGGGACAGAGATGTCTCTTCATTCAAAAACGGAAGGTGGCACAAAGGGGAAAAATCCAAAACAGCCTCCAGCATGCTTACATAGGAAAATACCCCTCTGGCCCCAGTGATATTTACTTCAGAGTAAATAAGCTTTGCCTGGCACCTGGGCAACTACGGGAGGAGGGGCAAGATGGAAAAGGAATGATCAGAGCACCTGTCATGCTGAGAAGCTGCAGAGCATAAAGCATCATTGGAAATGATGAACAATAAACAGAAGACAAACGAAAGGGCAGGCGGGGGGGGGGGCGCCTGCACTGCCTACCTCCCCTCCCCATCTCTCAGGAAAGAATTTTGGAAGGCTCCCCCACCACACCCCTTCGTGCATTGCAACCATCTGGAAGGGGAAACCCGGTGCGAGAGGAGGAGGAGTCCCTCAGCTCCCATTTACCTCAGCCCTCTATGTCGTCGCGTCTCCCCTCCCCCCGCTACCGTGGCTACAGCCCAGGCTGAGAGGGCGACATGAGCCAAACCGGCGCCATCTTGGGACGCGTGACGTCATGACGCGAGACCAGAGGGCGGGGACGCGCGCGACAGTAAGGGCGGGGCCATAGAGCCCGGGCGTGGGCGGGGTGAGTCGGGATAAATTATTAAGAAGGCGGGGCTGTTACGGCCGGTCAGCCCCGCCCCCGCGAGTTTCAAAACGGAGGAATACATCAAAATGGGGACGTACTAAAACTAAGGACACCAATTGAATACATGAGTTCCCATAGAGAATAATGGAGAGTAGGCTTGCCCAGAGGGGATAAAAAGGTAAAGGTTCCCTTGCTCGAAAGCCAGTCGAATCCGACTCTAGGGTTGCGGTGCTCATCTCCGAGCCAGCGCTGTCCGAAGACGTTTCCGTGGTCATGTGGCCGGCATGACTTAAACACCAAGGCGCACGGAACGCTGTTACCTTCCCACCGAAGTGGTACCTATTTATTTACTTGCAATTTCTTGCTTTCGAACTGCTAGGTTGGCAGGAGCTGGAACTAGAGATGGGAGCTCACTCCGTCATGCGGCACCCGGGTCTCGAACTGCTGAACTACTGACCTTCCACAATCCACAGAGTGCAGTTCAGCGTCTTAACAACTTGAGCCACCACACATAATTGCCAATAGAGAATTCAAAATTGCCAATAGAGAATCCATGACTGCCCATAGAGAATAATGGAGAGGTCGCTTGCCCATAGGGGATAATGGAGTAGATAATTGTCAATAGAAAATCCATAATGCCAATAGAGAATCCATGACTGTCCATAAGGAATAATGGAGAGGACGCTTGCCCATAGGGGATAATGGAGTACATAATTGCCAATAGAGAATGCATTTTGAAAATCCATTTTGGAGCCTATGAATTAAAAAAGTTATGGCGGCCACCACTGTTGGCAGCAGCTGCAAAGGCGGGGCCCCCCAAAAAAAGTTCCCCTGCCTCCCTGAGCCCTGGGGTGGTGGCCTTGGACTCCTAGGGGCAAATTCCACCTCTCGCGTGTGAGAGGACATTCCGGCTCTCCCAGCTCTCGTTAGGGGCTCTTTAAAAAGTTATGGCCGCTGCCGCTGCTATCGGCTGCAGCTGCAACAGCTGCGGGGGGGGGGACCTTTCCCCCCCCCCCTGAGCCCCGGGGGGGTGGCCTTGGACTCCTAGGGTCAAACTCCACCTCTCGCGTGTGAGAGGTCATTCCGGCTCCCCCAGCTCTCGTTAGGGGATCTTTTAAAAGTTATGGCCACCGCCAGCAGCGGCGGCCACGGGGGGCTCAAAAGGTTGCCTGTCTCCCTGAGGTGGTGGCCTTCCACTCCTATGGGCAAATGGTGCCTCTTGCGTCTGATGTCCAAGCGCCTCTCACCCACCGCGGCCTCGTCTGTTTCTCCACTGGCCGCTCGCAGGGCCCCGCAGGCCAAGGCAGCGGAGGCTCGGCCCTCCCCCCCACGCACCAGCCAGCGGTAGCCGAAGGGCCAATGGCTGAGGGAGCGCATTTTTCCTCGCCACCCCATAGGACGGTGGCCCCACCAAAACTCAATTATATATAAGGAGAGATTATGACTATTAACAATCTTAAAAACAATACTTATTAGTATTGCATTGTGATGATTAATGCTGGACGTAATGTTAATAACAATGAACCCAATTAATTACCCCAATAATAATATGGCTTTGCATTTATTTTTGGTGTTTAGCTGCTCTTTCCCCTTGTGAAAAAACAATCCAAAACCAATTTTTAAAATAGTACAAATAATTAAACATACTAAAACCCACACCCCGATTGATGATGTGTGAACCTGACTAAAAAAAATTATTAGCCAAAATGATCTGAAGCAGTTACACCCTGCTGAATTCACTGGATTTACTCAGGGTGTAACTTGGCTCAGGACTGTCATAAGAACATAAGAGAAGTCAGTGTTGGATCAGGCCAATGGCCCATTCAATCCAACAATCTGTCACACAGTGGCCAAACCAGGATGATGGGGCAGCCTTCATCTTCCTCTGAAGACAAAAATGATATATTCCAAATTGTATCACCCTTGTGAAGTAACAGTTCCTCTATACTTACATAAGAACCTTAGAGAAGCCAATGTTGGATCAGGCCAATGGCCCATCCAGTCCAACACTCTGTCACACAGTGGCCAAAAGCACCAGGTGCCATCAGGAGGTCCACCAGTGGGGCCAGGACGCTAGAAGCCCTCCCACTGTTGCCCCCCCTCCCAAGCACGAAGAATGCAGTGCATCACTTGCCCCAGACTGAGAGTTCCTATCTATACCTCGTGGCTAACAGCCACTAATGGATCTCTGCTTCATAGGTTTATCCAGTTCCCTCTTGAAGCCATCCATGCTTGTAGCCACCATCCCCACCTGTGGCAGTGAATTTGGGTGAAAAAGTACCTCCTTTTATCCGTTCTAACCCAACTGCTCAGCAATTTCATTGAGAGTCCATGAGTTCTTGTATTGTGAGCCTGCACGACCTTGTAAGGATTTCTCACACCTAGGAGAGCCTTGTTTCACCCAGCCTCAGAACTGGAGGTAACCTGTCTAGTACCACTACCCAGTACCTTTACCCTCCAAGATTTGGACTCTCCACCCTCTTTCCCTGATAGTGTTGCCAACCCCCAGGTGACTGGAGATCTCCTGCTACTACAACTGATCTCCAAGCGACAAAGATCAGTTCACCTGGAGAAAATGGCCACTTTGGAAGGTGGACTCTATGGAATTATACCCCATTAAAGTCCTTCCCCTCCCCAAGTCCTGCCCTCCTCAGGCTCCACCCCCTAAAACTCCAGGTGATTCCCAACCCAGAGTTGGCAACCCTGTTCCCTGATGAGAGTTCCACATGTGCAGCTCCTAGGTCCTATCACTACTCCAACTGGAAACAGTGATGAAGTTTAAACAAATGAGTTCCCAGCAGCAGACCGTCAATGCGACCGAAGTCAGGTCGGGAAACCCAGGCCTAGTATGTGAAAAATTGTGATGTCCAGGTGGTCGTCAGTGAAGATGGTGAAATAGAACCACCATGGTCAGCAGTAGTATACCCCTGAGTACCAGCTGCTGTGCCAAAAACTGGAGGAGGCTTTGACTTTTGTGCTCCTCCTTATGGGCCTTACGTGCATCAGGTTGGCCACTGGGAAACAGGATGCTGGGGGATCTTCCATGCAGGGCTGGTTCAAGCTGTTCTGCTGGATGGAAAAATGTGCTTTTGCTGCCCGCTCCCGTGCCCCACCTGCCTTTGATATGTTTGTGGGCTGGTGATCTTTCATCCTGAAAGATATTCCCCATTATAGCCCCTTTTGCTTGTTCCATGTGAAGGGGAAAGGGCTGCATTTGAGGAAAAAAACACACTGGGGGTCATCTGGTAAAACGGGGCGGGACTGGGGAAGAGTAGTGTCCTCTTCCTCTTTCCAAGGGCTTTCCTAATCACGATTCCTCTTCCCGAATCAATTCAGTGATGCACACAGGACGTTTCCTGGTTTTACTCCCGGCATCTAAACTGCAAGAAGACCAGTGAAACAATAAACTCTAGGAGCTCAAAGCAATAATCTGATCACAGGCAAATACGTCCCTCCAGAAATGCAGGCAAGAACTTGTCTTGGCCCAGTTAAGGAGTTGCGGGGTCCATACTGCTCCTTCAGCAGTGTGGGGGCCTCTTAATGTTCCCAGTCTCATATTGCTGGAGAATTCATTTTTTCTGTGCCCGCCACCTTCCTCACCTGCACTATATGGACCATATTTAATTCATAAATTGAATATATAAATAAATAAAACAAGTGTCTGCTTCTGTCTTTAAGACCTTGGAAGCTGCTAACAGAAGAGTTTTGTGCACGAACTGCATGGAAATGGTGGCTTGGAGCATCATCTGCGCATGGCGCAATGGAGCCTGTACCGTGAAATTTCTACCTGCCTATACTGCTAAAATAATGGAGTGAGGAAAAAGGGGTTTCAGTGGAGGGAAGGTGACCAGTGTTCCCTCTAAGCTGAGTTAGTGTGAGCCAGCTCACAGATTTTTAGCCTCCAGCTCACAGATTTTTGTCTTTGCTCAGAAAGGATGGCTCCAGAGCAAACTAATTTATGCCGCAGCCAGATCACCTGCTCACAGTTTTAATGCCAGGAGCTCACAAAGTAGAATTTTTGCTCACAAGACTCTGCAACTTAGAGGGAACATTGGTGGAGACCACAGCAGAGGGCTGGACTAGGCACCCAGAGAGCAAGGTTTCAATCCCCACTTTGCCACAGAAGCTCACTGGGGGAACCTGGGCCAGTCATTCAGCCCAGCCTACCTCAGAGGATGGATGCTGTGAGGATAAAACCAAGAATGAAGTTGGGTTCCCTACTGGGGAGAAAAGTGGGGTATAAATACGTAGAAAAATAAATCTTGAACTATGTCGATTAAAGAGTTTGGCTGGGGAATTGCGTTCCCTCTACAGAAGTGGTTCTCAAATCGGGATCCCAAAGTGGGTGGTGACCAGTGTTCCCTCTAAGCTGAGTTAGTGTGAGCTAGCTCACAGTTTTTCAGCCTCCAGCTCACACATTTTTGTCTTAGCTCAGGAAGGAGGGCTCCAGAGCAAACTAATTTATGCAGTAGCCAAGTCACTCGCTCACAACTTTAATGCCCGTAGCTCACAAAATAGAATTTTTGCTCACAAGACTCCACAGCTTAGAGGGAACATTGGTGGTGACTCTCTTGGAGGCCGAAAGGGTGGTGGAGGAGGAACAAGGTTGACTTGAGAAAGAAGACTCTGGGAGGCTCAACTGCAAATTTTGGCTTTGCCTCTGTATGATGTGTGAAATAGGCATGAAATACAGTGTGCTGATGCAGCAGGCTTGGAGGAATGGGTTACTTTGAAGGAGTCTATCCCATGGGCTTGGCCTAGAGCGGGGGGCCTCAGAGGGAAATGTTTCTTTTTTATTAAACTTTTAATGAAAATACATAAAACAAAAGAAAATGTACAGAAAATTGAATTAAGAAAAATCGTAAGGGAAAAGGAATATAATTCTATTTTCATCTACAATTGGTACATCAATTTTCTATTCCCTCTCTCTATAGATCCATAAAAGAAAAAAAAACCCCTCTCTTTTATCTATAATTCATTTCTCACTCTCCTATTCTTCAGACCCATAAATCATCAGTTCAGGGGAAAATGTTTCTTAATGACCGTAGGCATCTCCTCGGTGGGGTTGCAGTATTAGAAGATGGCTTTGTCTATAGGGCTTCAAAGGGGGGCCCTCCATACACACACACAAGCTGAGCGGAGAAGGCAAATATTGTTTATTTATTTAAGGCATTTATTAGTTGTCTTTCTACCTTATGGGAAATGAGGCAGTTTATACTATGAATAGAACAAAAACCATAAAAACCACAAATTAAATTCAACGTTTACAGCCAATAAGTAGAGGAAACTAAACTGATCACGAAAGTGGAATTTTAGATTCTGGAACAAGCCGAGAGAGAAGCAGACACACAGTGCTTGGAACCGGAGCATGTGTTCTCTTGCTCGCTGCAACTGGTGTGGGCTAGTGGCGCTGCTGTCCCCTGGGCTGGGAGCATCTCTGTGCCTTCAGTCCTGGGCTCTACTTCTAACACCAAAGCAAATAGTACAAAAATGTCATTAGCCTCCAGTGCCGCCTTCTCCACAGGGAACCAACCCATTGATAAAGACAAAATATGAAAAATAAAATAAATTTCAGTGTAAAGTGATGAGAGATTCTTGTGTTTGGTGCTAGGAAGGGGAAAGTCGCACAGAATTACTTAGCAAGCGGGTCCTGAAAAATACAGTCGGGTGAGAAGAAGAAGAAGAAGAAGAGGAGGAGGAGGAGGAGGAGATTGGATTTATACCCCGCCCTTCACTACCCAAAGGTGTCTCAGAGCGGCTTACAAACTCCTTTCCCTTCCCCTCCCCACAACAGACACCCTGTGAGGTAGGTGGGGCTGAGAGAGCTCCAACAGAAACTGCTCTTTTTCAAGAACAGCTCTTATCAGAGCTACGGCTTGCCCAAGGCCATCCAGCCAGGTGCAAGTGGAGGAGTGGGGAATCAAACCCGGTTCTCCCAGATTAGAGTCCGCGCACTTAACCACTACACCAAACTGGCTCATTGTCCCGTCTTAAGCAGAGCTACTCCCTTCTAAGTCTATTGGCATGCTTCAGATGGCGCAGTAAGCTTAGAAGTGGGTCCTGCTTCCCAAAAGTTTGAGAACCGCTCCTCTAGAGGAGCTTCCTGCTCAGCGGCAAACCTCTGCTGTTCCGCCACCTCAGAAAGCCACTGATAGAACCTACTGAGCTGAACGAGTCCCGTTCTCGTGTGGGCGTCCCCGGTCCCCCCAGCACCACTTCAGTCTGACACATTTTTCTTCTTGGTGTAGCTCTGAATGGACATTTGGAAATGCTCGTGGGTGTTGCGCTCAGATCTGAAGAGGATAGATCTTGGGGACGAAGTAGCCTCCAAAGATCCCGAAGAGGGGGAGGAGGAGGGAGGCGACGTGAATGGCTGGCAGGTACTTGCCCCTGTAGACGCTGAAGGTGGTGGAGTAGGAGATTAAAGAGGCAAAGTAGATAATCAGACTGAAGGTGGTGCACTTGGCCTCATTGTAGCTGTTGGGCAGATCTTTGCCCATGTAGCTGATGACAAAGCAGAAGATCCCCAACAGCCCGTTGCCCACGAATCCTAAAAGAGACAGCACAGAGCTGCGTTCTTTGCACTCCAGGAGGGTCACTTGGTCACTCGTGTCGTAGTTCTTGTGGGGAAATGGCGGGGTGGCACACAGGTAGATAAGGAAGATCGCCCCCTGTAGACCCGTGCAGGCTCCTATGAAGAGGCCGCATCCGTGATGATTCTTCCAGGCCTCGTACAGGCCCGGAGCCTTGGAAGCCATCTTGAAGATCAAGATGATCTGGAAGGAGCGGGCTGCCATGCAGGCCAGGCAGATGTTAAAGCTGACGGTGTACATGGATGTCCTCAGCAGGCAGGTGTACCTGCTGGGGACCCCAAAGTAGCAGTAGAGGCTGGCGTTGGCACCAGCCAGAGCGCTCAACATGACGAAGCACAGCCAGCCCCCGGCGGACCTCACGACAGGCGTGTTGGCTTTCTGGGCAAAGACGAACAGGGCCCCGGCCAGCAGCACGAGGAGCAGGGTGGCGGCAGACAGCAGAGCCTGAGAGATGCGGTCGCTCCAGTGGAGGAAGATGGTGGCTCGGGGGAAGCAGGTCTCACTTCCGGCTGGGGCCCACTCGTCTTCCTGGCACATCTGACAGGTATAGGGATCTGGGAGAGGGAAAGGGGAAATCAGTGGAAGCAGATCTCGCACGCGTGCAGAAACACCAGCCCCACTGGGACCATCATTCCTGAGGGACTGCCTTTCCCCATAGGAGCCCTGGAGAGCTGTACGCTATTCTGACCATCATCTCCTGGTGGTCCCTGGCCTGAGGGACGTCCGCTTAGCCTCGGCCAGGGCGAGGGCTTTTTCAGCCCTTGCCCCAGCCTGGTGGAAGATGCTCCTGCTTGAGATGAGGGCCCTGCGGGACTTACTACAGTTCCACAGGGCCTGTAAAGCGGAGCCGCCAGGCCTTTGGTTGAGGGGGCGGGCGTTCAACCATTCCGGCCTCCCCTGTCCCTGCCCAGGATCCCCCTCCCAGTGCCCCGGCTGTTTTGGATATTATTTGGGCACTGCTGTTCCTTGCCTGACATGAGGCACGGGGTTTTTTTATCATCTGCTGCTGCCATTGATTGTTTTATTGTTTTTATTGTCCGATGGTTTTATGGTGTAAGCTGCCCTGAGCCCACTTGTGGGGTAGGGTGGGGTAAATGATGATGATGATGATGATAATGATAATAATATATTTATTAAATTAGATTAGATTAGATTAGACACTGAACTGCAGGCTGTGGAAGGTCGGTAGTTCAGCAGTTCGAGACCCGAGTGTGCCGCATGACGGAGTGAGCTCCCGTCTCTAGTTCCAGCTCCTGCCAATCTAGCAGTTCGAAAGCAAGAAATTGCAAGTAGATATATAGGTACCACTTCAGTGGGAAGGTAACAGCATTCCGTGTGCCTTGGTGTTTAGTCATGCCGGCCACATGACCACGGAAACGTCTTCGGACAGCGCTGGCTCTTCGGCTTTGAAACGGAGATGACCACCGCAACCCTAGAGTCGGATTCAACTGGCTTTCGAGCAAGGGAACCTTTACCTTTACAAGTAGGGCTCAGGGCAGCTTACAACAGAATAGAATACAATAAATAATTTAAATTAAAACCAACATTAAAACTATCCAGAAACAGAGCAATAAATAAAACAATATGCTCTCCAAGATGGTGGGGAAGAATTCAGCTCTCCAGCCTCGGGGGGAGGAGGAGGAGCTGTGAGGAATGGAGAGAGTAGATGAGAGTATAATAGCTGGCTCTGTAAGGTGCCATGTGTGCTTGTGGGGTGGACCCCTAAGTAAAGTCTGAGTTTGGCTCTTCCTGCCATATGCATAAGTGCATAGAATGGAGCTGTCCATTAACTTGTATGGAATGGGAGGGTGGATCTGTTAGAGGGGGGGTGATGCCATTTGTCCCTCATCTAAGCCCCTGGGGACCCAAAAGTCTTTGTTGTGGCCATTGCCCCCTCTCTCCATGACATTCCTGATGGCAGCTCCGTCCTCATGCCCCATTCATTTTGCGCAGCAAGGGAAGAGGGGCTACAGTCGAGGGGGAAGTAGAGGGTTGCCAGCTTCAGGTTGGGAAATCCCTGGAGATTTTGGGGGTAGAGACTGGGGAGGGCGGGGTTTGGAGAGGGGTGGGATATCAGTAGGATCTGATACCACAGAGCCCACCTTCCAAGGTGGCCATTTTTCTCCAGGGGAACTGACCTCTGTCACCTGGAGACCAGTTGTAATAACAGGAGATCTCCAGCCACCAACTGGAGGTTGGCAACCTTATGGGAGTACAGTGGCCATTCTCCTGCATCCCCCCCCCCAATGCCTGAAGAGTGGAAGTTTCAGGAATGACGGATTTTCACCTAGGGTGGCAAAGCAAAACAGCTTGAAGGGCTCCTATTTACATGCCACCCTGTTTCAGAGGGACACAGGAAGGAGAGTTTTGCATCTTCAAGCTCAGCCATCGGGTGCCTGGGGGAAGCCACAGGATTGAGGGAAGGGAGGTGAAACCAGGCCGGCCGGCTTCCCTTTCCTTGTGGGCTGCCTGCCGATGCTTCACTCACTGCTCTTGTTCAGGAAGGTCCCTGGAGAGCAGGTGACGCAGTGGAAACAGCACTGATGGATCCCCTGCAGTACCTTCTGTTCCCCCACCGCACAGTCTTTGGAACAGACCGAGACAGGAACCTGGGAAGGAGGAGCACAAAACAGGGTGGCCAGATCATTTCGAGGTACATACTTGAGTCCATGTTGTGGTCCCAGTGGCTAAACCATGGGAGTATTGAATTTGCCAAAAGCATTTCATTCAAACCATGCAGAGAAGCCTTTCAAAGGGGATTAGATGGATTCGCCGAGAAGAGGGTCTTTTTTGCATTTGCATTTTGCTCTGCATTCGGAGCACTTCGAGGATTTGCGTTCCACAGAAGTCTCCGCATTCACTCCACATCTGCCATGGTGAATGAGGGGATCTTCCATACCTAGAGGCAGTTAACCTCTGAAAACCAACCCTAGGATGCAATGTCAGGGAGAGGCCTTGGTCTCTGTGTTCACTTTGTGGGCCCTCCAAGGCAACGGGGTTCGACTAGATGGACTAATCCAAGCAGGGCTCTTCTGGTTCAGAAATATCACATGATACAGCCCCAGTGGGAATGGGAAGGTGCCATGGTTCAGTGGTAGAGCATCTGCTCTGCATGCAGGAGGCCCCAGGTTCAATCTCTGGGATCTCCAGTCAAAGAATCGGGTAGGAGGCAGTGTTCCCTCTAAGCTGAGTTAGTGTGAGCTAGCTCACAGCTTTTCAGCCTCCGGCTCACACATTTTTTGTCTTAGCTCAGGAAGGATGGCTCCAGAGCAAGCTAATTTATGCACTAGCCATATTGCTTGCTCACAACTTTAATGCCGGTAGCTCACAAAGTAGAATTTTTGCTCACAAGACCCCACAGCTTAGGGGGAACATTGGTAGGAGGTGAAGTGAATGACCTCAGCCTGAGACCTTGGACAGCCAGTCAGGGCAGATGATACTGACCCTAGCAGACGAATGGTCTGATTCAGTATCAGGCAATTTCACACATTCAAGGCTTTGGGACTTGGGAGGCTCAGAGGACAAGCGAGCTCTCTGATTAACACACCAATTGTTTTCACAAGGCCACTGGTTGCAGACAGCCACTTCCGACAGGGATTGTATCCCACACCATGCGCATATTTAGTCCTTCAGCCCCACTGTCCCCCCCACCACCACCATTAAACTTGTTTTGCAGGGCAGGCTTTGAAACTATATAAAAACTTGTCAATCTTGTTTGACTAGAGGTAACATCAAGCACCACAGGAGGAACAGACCATCCAGTTCCAAAATGCTGCTAGTACTCGGGGAGGGGGGGCGAGCAGAACGACCTTTCTGCCACCTTGTAACTCTCAGGTCTTCTCCTCACCTGGTTATCTCGAGTGTGCCACTGCAGTTTCTCCCAATGGATGGTCAGGTTGACTGGGTTACTGCTGAATATGGCGATCACATCGAAGGACCATATCTGGTCTGCCCACTTCCACTGGACAATGTCGTAGCCTGTCAGGGGGTCCCCATTGCTGTCGAAATAAATCTGCCTGCCTTTCACGCTGAAGTTCACCTCTTTAATTTCTTTGAGGAGCTGCAGGAGAGAATGAGAAAGTGTGAGAGTCACTGTCCAAGGGTTTGACGACAGTGCAAACTTGTTTTGGTTTCATTCCTCGATAACTTCAGGAGGGTAGCTGTGTTGGTCTGGAGCGACAGAACAAAGTTGGAGTTCCAGGGCACCTTTAAGACCAACAAGTTTAATTCTGGGTATAAGCTTTCGTGTGCCTGCACATTTCTTCAGATACATCCCTGGATAACTATTATGGTACCCCGTCCCCCATATCCTATTACCGTTTGGTGAGGGATAACTTCAAGCTCAATGGCAGTTTCCAGAGTTTCCCTGATGAAGAGGAAATGACTCTAACACCAGTGAAGTTTGTGGTATTGACAAGAGTTTGTTTCCTGCTGGGAAGGTGGTTAAATTAAATGGATGAGGTGGTTGCTTTGTTGCCGGAGCAGCAATTTAGCTGCTGGGTGAATTAAAAAATGAGCAAATAAAACTTGAATTGATATTTCCACTCTGTCTAGGTGAAGCAAGCATCTCTGTGGTCAGTCTTCCCCAGCATCATCCATGCAAACCTAAACAGAATTACCTTGTTGAAAACCTTTTGAAGTCAATGGACTTAGAAGGGTGTGACTCTGTTTAGGATCACACTATAAATTTGGGAACTTTTTCTGATGTGTATTTCCCCCCCTTCCCCCACCCGTATCTCTAAATTCTGAGGGTTTTAAAAAAAAATCATTACATGCTGAGTAGCCGCTTATGATCCAATTCAAACCAATTCTCAAGTCTGATCTCAGTTGCTAATGGAGAACAATATGCAACAAAACTGCAATCCTATGTATGTTTTTTCAATGGCCTTCTGTGCTCAGCAGGGCTTACTTTGAAGTAAATGTGTAGAGGATCAGGCTGTAAAAAAACTCTGCTCCTCAGCAAAGATGGTTGCCCTGCCCATCTTGTTTCTGATGGAATCCCTGCTCATTTAGAGAGTCAGTAAAGCCCATGGGTTTGCAACCTATAGCACTAGAGTCAAATGCGGGTCTTTTGAAATGAAAATGAAATCTTCAAGTTAACATATGTTGGGAAGGGTAAGCAAAGATTTTTGTGGGACTGAAAGGCTTCTAAGAGATAGGACAAGCCAGAGATGAACAGTTGCCAATAATCAAAGTGTGAACCAGGTCCAGATTAATCCAAGCGCACTAAAACAATCATGCAAGGTGCTCCTGTGTACGTTGATGACATTGTGAGGCTTCTTGTCTGCCACTTCACAATAAAGGACTCGGTACAATGGGTATTTGCACTGTGGAAATTGTATGGATTATTAATCCACATGTCAGTTGTCAGTAACGTTAAACTGTATGTTTTCAGTTATACTATGGGCTTTATCATACTGCTGACATATTTGCTTGTGTAAAAGCTCTGTGGAAGACCTACCACATTATGTTCTGACCTGTCCTTTGTATCTGGGTCCCAGGAATAAATTCCTGACTATGATTTTAGCTAATTTACAGTGCTTTTCAGAACCCCCAAAATTAGTTTATATGCTCTCCGATATGGAGTCTTCTGTTTCTTACAGATTGGCTCTTTTTTGCTCTGGCTGCTAGGAAGATCAGAGCGAACTTTCTAAGAATACCTCTGACGGAATTGTTCCAGTATTATTGTTCTGACTGTATGCTTAGGTTTTAGAATTTTAACCTTGCTTGCCTGTATTTATGTTTTAGAAATATTTTAATGGTGAAGGCCAATGGCCATGAACAATAAATGCAATAAATTCAATACTATTTTACTGGCTCTGTGTTGATTTCTGGCTCTGCCTGTTGATGCAGTCTGGCTCTTTCATTAGAAAAGGGCACCAAGCCCTGCTATAGTGCCATGGTTTGGTTAAGAGCAGGGGCATATCAGGTACTGGCTGGAGGCTTCCTCGTCATTTCATTTCTCCCTTTCCCCCAGAAACTCAGGAAAGCTCAGTGTGTTTCCCCCTCATGGAAACTCCCCCAACTCTTTTCTCTTTCCCCCAGCTAGGCATGGTGTTTGACATACCCAGTGAGAAATGGATGCCCACCTGCCAGGGATAGACGGTATTCTTGCGGCACACCCCTGTTCGGCAGCCCAGCAAGCGATGGAGACTGTGTGCCACAGCATAGATGGCAGAATACACATTGAAAGCTGCTTGAGTGTCATATGGCGATGGCTCCAGTAAAGGTTGTAGGGCTGGTACATATAACTGGGAACAGAGCTGGCTGCAGGTCTTGTTGCAACCCTGAAAACAGGAGGCCTGGGGTCTGTGACTCTCCGAATGCCTGGAAGCAGCCTCAAAGTCCCACATTTCTGGGAGTGGCGCCTGCATGATCGTCACCCCAATCACCGTGCCAATACTGCGAATGCCGTGGATGTCCCAGATTTCTCGAGACAATGACCAGTCCTCTGTGCCCAGCCACACCTTCCCGGTTACGTTTTGCCGCACGACCTCCTGGAAGAACATCGTGGCGCCGCGCTTGTTGGCAAAGAGGATGACAACCTCCGTTTTGGAGGCTAGTACAGCGTGCACATTTTCCACCAGTTCCTGGCTGCTAGTCTCCATGAAGATGATCCCTTGATAGGCGAAGCAGATGCCTTCCTTGATGGCCACCTCGTGCAACGTGTGCAGGCCCTGGCGCCCATAGGTATTGTCGCTGCCCACCGCCGCCACCCAGGTCCACTGGAAATCCTTCAGCAGTCTCACCAAGGCCTCTGCTTGCAGGCGGTCACTGGGGATAGTGCGCAGGAAGGAGGGGTGGGCACGCTTACGGCTTAGTATTGGACTGCTGGCTTCGTAGCTGATCTGGAGAAGAGAGGGGCAGGGCAAACCAAAACAGTGCAGGAGAGAATGTTGGTGGTAAGGATTGGAAGGTAAGTAGACCAAGGTGGAATCTTCCCCACTGCAACATTCCGTAGGGGAAAAGAGGGATGTTCTGCTATACGTAAAACAGTGAAATGAAAATCAGGGCCTGAGTGCCAATCCCATTATTTAAAAATGCCAAAGGTGTTTCCTTTGCTGGCTATATTCATTGTGGGCACAATCCACCAAGAAACTCTCCCTTGTACAACTTCCCACCGGGTCACTATGTCCTGCCTGGTAAAGAAGGGGTTTGACAGCCAGTGTGGTGTAGAGGATATAGGGTCAGACTAGGATAGGGGAGCCCCAGGTTCGAATCACTGCCACAGGAAGTGGTGGCAGCTACAAGCATGGATGGCTTCAAAAGGGAATTAGATAAGCATATGGCGCAGAGGTCCATCAGTGGCTATTAGCCACAAGGTATAGATAGGAACTCTGGGGCATGTGATGCTCTGTCTTCTTGGTGCTTGGGGGGGGGTCAACAGTGGGAGGGTTTCTAATGTCCTGGCCCCACTGCTGGACCTCCTGATGGCACCTGGTATTTTTGGCCACTGTGTGACAGAGTGTTGGACTGGATGGGTCACTGGCTTGATCCAACATTGGTGTCTCTTATGTTCTCTTATGTTCTTAGCTCCACTCTGCCATGGAAGCTTGCTGGGGTCATCTTGGACCAGTCAGTGGTTCTCAGCCTAACCTACCTGACTGGGTTGTTTATTTATTTATTATTTATATTTATTAATTAGATTTCTACCCCGCCCTCCTGCCGAAGTGGCTCAGGGCGGCTTACAATTTTAAAACCAACATAAAGCACACTCAATAAAATTACAGAAAAATACAATTTAAAATCAATTAAGTATGACGGTGTGATATTATAATTGTTAATTGTTATATCAATATAATTGATATTATATTGTTGCGAAATAAAACTGAGAAGGGGAGGATGCTATTGGAAGCTGCTGTGTGTCCCCTGTTAGGGAGAAGGCCACGAGATAAGAGAAGTAAATAAATTGTTATTTTGGTTAAAAATAACCTAGAGAAACAAAAAAGGGGGGGGGGACTAAAGTAAAAGTACACTTTAATAACAACAATGAAATGCATTCAACAGTAAGCAACACAATAAAAATAATTTCTCCAATGCTAGATAGCCAGTAAGCCAATAGATTCAATAAAATATATATATCTAGAAATATGGTGGTTCAGTAGTAAATCATCTGCTTTACATGCAAAAGGTGATCAATCCCCTGTATCTCCAGTTAAAGGGAGGGAGTGAAAGACCTCTTCCTGATACCCCAGGGAGCCGCTGCCAGCCAGAGTACAAAATACTCACCTGGGGGACTAGGGATGCCAACCTCCAGGTGGGACCTGGGGATCCCCCAGAATTACAGTTCATCTCAAAACTACAGAGCTCAGTCCCCCTGGAGAAAAGGCTGCTTTGGAGGGTGGACTCTATGGCACTGCACCCCACCGAGGTCCCTCCCCTCCCCAGGCTTCATCCGCAAATCTTCATGAGTTTCCCAACCTGGATCTGGCAGTCCTATCCCCCCCCCAATCCCCCTCCAGTGGCCAGGGGGGACCTGGCAACCCTAGAGAGGACCAAGAGCCTGAATCAGTATACAGCAGCGTCACTTGTGAATCAAAACACTGGTAAAGTGCCTTTTATGCCTTCCCGTGCACTCAGTGGGAAATGGAACATTTGAAATCTCAGGACAGAACATGATAGAAGAACATGTTGTAAGGATAAGATGCTGTGCTTTAAAATGACATCCGTGATGTCTTATGCAGTAATAAACGCTGTCAAGTTACAGGCTACTACCCAACACAGTTTTCAAGGCAAGAGACATTTAGAGCTGGTTTGCCATTGCCTTCCACTGCACAGGGACTCCAGCATTCCTTGGTGGTCTCCCATCCTGTTACTAAGCAGGGTCGACCCTGCTCATCTTCCGAAATCTGACAAGATTGGACTAGCCTGGGCCATCCATGTCTTATACAGAGTCAGAAAGGATGGGAAAGAAGGGCTGGTCGTCAGTGGAAGAAGACAGGACTACGAGCAATTGGTTCAATAGTGTTGGCAATGTAAAAAAAAAAGCTGTATGACACGTATGGAAAATTACCAATATTAAAAGGTACCAATTTTAAAAGCTTTAAAAGAAAATTACCAATATTAAAAGATCAATTCTCATTTTGGGTCTCCATCAGACTCTCAAGACATCCTGAGACAACCCTTCCCCCAATATGCCAGTGTGTGGCAGAACAGGATGGGAATCCGCCGTATCTTCATCTAACCCCACCCACCTCTGAATAAGTAGGTTTATACCCACCCAGCGTGGGGATGGGATGGGCACCTGCATTTTCCAATCCAATGTTACTAGGACTGGAAGCAGATTCATTCCTTGTCTGATCAGAGGTGGTGAAAATGTGGGTATCTACCCTGATACTGGAAGGTGCAAATCTTTAATTCAGATGGATTTATACGGAGAGGAGATGGCTTCAGGTCCTGTTTTGGCACACAATGGAGTGTGTGCGTGTTTCCCCCTGAAAACGTCTTATGAATCTGATGAAGACATGAAATGTGAATTTATCTGGAGCAGGAGTCCCCAATGTGGAGCTTGTGGGCACCATGGCACTTTTCCAAGCACCCACCAAGTGTTTTTAGACAGTGAGTGGAAGGGGCCTTGGCTTCTGATTGGCCATTTTGCGGCTGCACCCACCATGCTGTGTCACAATTCCAAAGGTGCCTGCAGGCTCAAAACAGTTGGGGACCCCAGACCCAGAGTCTCTGCCTTGGTTAATATCTGTAGTCTTCTGTGCACTTTGTATTGTTGGTGGTTGGGTTTTTTTACACTGGTGACGCTACTGTGGTCCTCTTTTGTTTGTTACAGAGTCAGACTGCTGGACCATCAGAATTGTCTACTCTGCCTGTCAACACTTTGAACTGAGAAAGATTTCCCCCAACAGCTGCTAATAATGCAGGGGATTGAACCTGTGACCTTCTGTAGGCAAGGCATGGCTTCCACCACTGAGCCACGGTCCCTCCCTTATCAGTGAGCAAAGCTTGCAGGGCAGTTAGTGCGAAGGTCAGAACCCGCTGCACATCTCATCCTGAATGACCCCGTCCGCACCCCAGGTAACACCATCCACACCCTTCTTCAGACAGTAGCAGACAACCTCGGTTGGGTCTAACCCATCAACTGCAGTCTTTCCAGGGTTACCTCTGGCATGAGGAAGATGCCCAGCAGGCTGGCTGTAATCAGAGCATTCTCACTGCTGTCCGGCCCGATCACGGCCACCGCTTTGGGCAGGTAGCCTGTGTAGTTGTCGGCAACGGGGATGTGTTGATGGCTGTGACAGCCCTCGGCCCCCTGGGACAGGAGTCCGAGCGTGGCATACAGGTTGGTCAACTGCGAGCAGATGTCATAGATTTCATAGCCCAACGTGACGTTTGGGAGGAGGCATCTGGAGTTGTTGATTTCCGCAATGCTGACCCGCATGGCCTGGGCGAGGTAGTAGCCGTGACTGCTCCTGTTCCCCATGCTGTTGGAACGAGAAAAGCCACAGAGGAACTTGGACCTGAAAGACTGTCGGAATCATTTGACCAGGGGAGAGGGTTGACTTGAAGTCACTGGCTGGCCCTTCTCACTAAAGCAATGTACAAAACCGAGGCCAACAGATGGTGGTAGAAGGCGCCATCAAGTCACAGCTGACTTACAATGACTTGTAGGATTTTCAAGGCAGGAGACGAGCAGGAGTGGTTTGCTGTTGCCTGCTTCTGCAGAGCAACCCTGGACTTCCTTGGTGGTCTCCCATCTAAGTGCTAACCAGGGCCAACCCTGCTTAGCTTCCGAGATCAGGCTCGCCTCGGCCACCCGGGTCAGGGCAGCCAACAGACAGGAAGATCGAGACAAACAGAAGCTCAAAAATCAACAGCAAATCTATGCCGCATCAGTAAATCCCTGGGGAAGCAAGGAGGGGAGGGGGTGCTTCAAGTTGGGAACAAACAATGTCCCAGTAAGGGGTCGTGCCTAGCTATGATATTGTAGAAGATGTGTACCACCACATACTAGAAAGCTTTTGTGTAAACAGCAAGCAGAGCTAAGAGGGTGCGGAGGTACAAGAGCAGTGGCACAGTGGGTATATCCCACTGTCTTAACATCCGAACTGTGTCAGTTCGAGCCCCGCGCTGGTGTGAGCAGCCAGCCTGTTGTCCCCAGCTCATCGTCCACCCAGCGATTCGAAAGCCTCGGCGAGTAGATAAAATGGGAACCATTCCTTAGAGAGGGTGGGCACACCAACTCCCCTGTGGGAAGGTGTTAGCTGTCGGTTGGGACGTTCTGCTCCAGGATCGGAAAGGCGGAAGAATCTACGCGGCTACAAAAAATCCCTGCAGTGGGATGCTCCGGCCAGGCGGTGGCAGTGTGGCGATACGACATACGGGTCCTGAAGCCCCAACGTCATCAAGCTGATCGATGCAGCCGTTCGGGACATGACTGATCCAAGCCAGAAGACATTTCCACTGTGCAGTTACGGCGTGTGCAATTAAAAATTAATTATATGTTGTCTTTCCTATCCCCTATGAACATTGTTAGTCCCCTGTCTAAAAGAGTAACTGTAAATCACTTTGAGCCCACTTGTGGGGAAAGCAATTAATAAATCGAAAGCATTATTATTATTATTATTATTACTATTATTATTATTATTATTGCTCTGAGCCATTTCAGAGTTTGGAGTATTAGGGAGGAAACATCACATGAAGCTGCCTCGTCCTGAATCAGAGCCTTGGTCTACCAAGGTCAGTATTGTCTACTCTTGACCAGGCCCATAGCTACAGGGGGGCATCTTGGGGCCTGGCCCCCTGACTTCTGCCCAAGCCCCCCCATTTCCCATCCAGCCCAGGCCCCCCAACTTCCAATTTTTTAAATTTGTGGCGCTCCCTTGTGGGGTATGCAGGATGTTCCCCGACTTATTTAAAGGCCCCCTGAATTTAAAAAATCCTGGCTACGGGCCTGCTCTTAACTGGCAGCTGCTCTCCAGGGTCTCGGGCAGAGGTCTTTCATGTCACCTCCTAACGGATCCTTGTAACTGGTGACGCTGGGGACAGAACCCAGGACCTTCTGCAAGCAAAGCAGCTCCTCTGCTGCTGAGCCATGGTCCCACCTCTACCATCATTACAATTCCATACCACTTTTATTGCATAGGATGGACTGACCTCCTCCCTCCCTCCGTCCTGCAGAATTGCAAATCCACTTACCTCGCACAAATGTCAACCTCTGGCCTGGATTTCATTTCGAAGGTGATGCGGTGAATTCGGAACAGCCCTGCAATGGTATAATCTCCGTCCTTTCTCAGGGGGGAAGAAAGGTCCTGGGCTACGGAAATGTAACCAGAGAGGACCAAGACAGATAGGAAGAGAAAGGGTGGGAGAGAGTGACCCATCCTGAACATGCACCGTGGTCTGGAAGAGAGAATGGAGCTGGTGCAAAGATTATTTGCTTCTTAAGGGGAGAGCGGGGAGGTTCCTGAATCACCAAGGATCATTTACATAAACCTGCACACCTGGAAACGCCACAGACTGAGCTCACGGGAAATAGGATACGGCAAGTTTCGTGAGCAGAAAGCCACTAGGATGTGGTGAGAACATTAAGCAAATTGTGAGCATTTATTTCCCTGCCCTGTTCCATAGGAGAGTCCAAATAAGATGTGAGTGTAACATTGTTTCTGAGTATTTAGCTTTGGCCTGATCCAAATGGCCCAGGCTAACCCAAGCTCATTAGATCTCAGAAGCTAAGAAGGGTGAGCTCTGGTAGTACTTGGATGGGGGACCACCAAGGAAGTCCAGGGTTTCTACCCAAAGGGAGGTGACAGCAAACTACCTCTGGACATTTGCCTTGAAAACCCTCCGAGGTCGCCCTAAGTCAGCTGCAGCTTGACACCTGCCACAGTTTAGCTTTGTGGTGTTCATAGATTGTTTTTATATTTGGTATTTAAATAATTCTTTCCGAGTTAATCTTTTTTTTTTTACATAAGCATTTTTTAAACTGCATTTGAGCTTTTTGAGGGTAGCCAGGTGCTAAATGTTTTAAAATGAGTCAATATAACATACAAATCCTGTTGTACTTTGGGGGAATTTGGGGAGGAGGAAGCTGCCCTGCTAGCTATCTGAAGAGGAGGAGAGAGAAGAAATTGCATTTATACCCTGTGCTTCACTACCCGAAGGAGTCTCAGAGTGACGTACCATCTCCTTTCCCTTCCCTACAACAGACACCCTGTGAGGTAGGTGGGGCTGAGAGAGCTCGCTGGAGAACTGCTCCTGAGAGAACAGCTCTGAAAGAACTTACGACTGACCCAAGGCCTCACCAGCAGCTGCATGTGGAGGAGTGGAGAATCAAACACGGTTCTCCTAGATTAGAGCCCGCCACTCTTAACCACTACACCAAACCGGCACCCTGCCATGTATATCCCATGGTGCTTACTGAGTTTGTATCCTGACCATTGCACCCTGGAACAATGTCCAGAAACGGTTGTCCTAAGCATGTTTCTAGTCCTCAAATGTAAAAATCCAAAATGAAATCATCCCAGAATATCTATCGAGCCATTTCGGCTGAACACAAGCCTGGAGGAAGCAGCTGTGGAGTGAAGCTAGCCTTCCCTCCCCACCCTCCCCGATGCGTGGCTGCACAGGGGAAAGCCCGGCTCTCTTCAGTGCTGCTTATTCTCAAGTAAACGTGCACAGGACTGCAGCACAGCAAATTTCTTTCTTTTCTTTTTTTTTTGTATTTGTATCCTGCCCATCCCGAGAGCGGGTTCAGGGCGGGTCACATCATCTTTCTGAATACAATAAAATGTAAAAGCAGAGTATAAACATTTAAAATCAATAGAGCTACTAGTGAAAGTCCCGACCCATTAATGCAGATGGATACGGCCGGTTACCAATAGATGGATGGCCAGCAGGTAGGAGACAGCAACCTCGGGGAGGCCATATGTGGACGCCACTGCCTCTCCCAAAAGCCTGGCAGAACAGCTCCGTCTTGCAGGCCTTGCAGAACTCAGTAAGATCCCGCAGGGCCCTGATCTCGATGGGGAGCATGTTCCACCAGGTGGGGGCCAGGGCAGAGAAGGCCCTGGCCCTGGTCGAGGCTAGGCAGACGTCTTTTGGGCCAGGGACACCAGGAGATGTTGATTATTAGAGCCTACAGCTCTCTGAGGCGTATACGGGAAGAGGTGGTCCCTTAGGTATGTTGGTCCCAGGCTGTATAAGGCTTTGAAGGTTATTACCATCACCTTGAAGCGGATTGGGTACTCAACTGGTAACCAGTGCAGCTGGCAAGGCACATGCCGAATGTGAGCCCGCAGTGGCATCAACGTCATTCGATTGCCATGCAATCCTATGCAGTTATTCCAGTCTAAATCCACTGAAATCTATGGGACTGGAGAAACCCTGCAATCTACTGCGTTGTTTATGCTTCCTTTGGTGCCTGCTCTCCGTTTTAAGCCTTGCCATAAGTCCTTTGTCTCGGTCAGAATAGTGAATTTGAGAAAAGGGACACAGATGTCCAATATTCTAGAAAACAAATGTTTCAGCGCAGGGACTTGGTTCTACTTCCTGAGCGGTCCGTCCTTGGAGAGAGTCAGGAAAGGGAGGGATTGCTGGATAGAGGTTGCTTTGACCTTGGATTGACTCCTGTGGCAGAGCCGCTCAAAAAAGAGGTCACAGTGCCCTCTTCAAGGGCAGGCTCCCTATTGTTCTGCTCAGGGCTCTTTTTGTAGAAAAAGCCCAGCAGGAACTCATTAGCATATTAGGCCACACCCTGACAGCACAGTTCATTTGCATATTAGGCCACACCCCCATGTTACCAGAAGTGTGGTCATCCAGCCACACCCACCTTTTGCTTCTTATTCTGTTTACCTTGTTTGTTGTCAAAACCCAGGGCTTTTTGCATGTTAGCCCACATCCCTAATTGTAGCCAATTCTAATGAGTTTCTGCTGTTGAGTGTGGCCTATTATGCTAATGAGTTCCTGCTGGGCATGGCCAACTTGGGTGCCAGCCGGAACTCTGTTCCTGCCCAAAAATAGCCCTGGTTCTGCTGCTCACTTTAGGCATCCTTTGCTTTGATCGTTTAGCTGTTTTTCTTTACTCATTTACTCTTTTCCTACCCTGAGTTTCCCCCCACCCTCTGGCATTATTCCCCTCTTGAAAAGACTTACTTTTTTTCTCTTGAAGACTAACACGTTTAGTGTGGTAGACGTTTTGTGAGCCACAAGCTTTCGACCGAGTCATGCCTCTGGTCAACTGGGCTCACAAAAGCTTCTGCCACAATAAATGCATTAAGCTGGTGTTATGTATCAGGACTATATACCAGAGACTGGCTGAACTTGGAGCTCTAGAACAATAGCCCACAAGAACTCTGGAAGTGACCAATACTCCCTCTAAGCTATGGAGTCTTGTGAGCAAAAATTTTACTTTGTGAGCTTCTGGCATTAACGTTGTGAGTGACCAATTTGGCTACGGCAGAAATTAGTTTGCTCTGGAGCCATCCTTCCTGAGTGAAGACAAAAATGTGTGAGCTGGAGGCTAAAAAATTGGGAGCTAGCTCACACTAACTCAGCTTAGAGGGAACACTGGAAGTGACCAATGAGAAACCTCTGTTATGTAAGCAGCCTAGTGGGGTGTGCTTGGGTGTGGTTTATTGCATGCTATTTAAACAGGGCTTTCAGTCTTGTTCCTGAAATCACTTAATAAAGTAGAGCTGTTCACTGCAATGCGTCTTGAACCCTGTATTTAATAGCTGGAAAGTGCCACCAGACTCTCTGTTATTTTGACGGCATAACAGTGCCATGCTGTGGGGAGTTACTCCAGTATAAGCCCACTGAGCAAAGAAATAGCAGGTGAGGAAAGAGGTAGCCCCCCCCATGCCTACTGCTTCCCTGCTCAAAATCACTTCTTCCCCGAACGTGTGTTCAAGACTGCTGTTACCCTTTACCACCTTGACTTTGGGTACCCCAGCCTAGCCTCATCTCGTCAGATCTCAGCAGCTAAGCAGGGTCAGTCCTGGTTAGTCCTTGGAAGGGAGACCACCAGGGAAGTCCAGGGTTGCTAGGCAGAGGCAGGCAATGGCAAACCACCTCTGAATGTCTCTTGCCCTGAAAACCCTCCAGGGCGATCACAAGTCAGCTGCCGCTTGACAGCATTTTATGCACACACATTTGCACACAACATCCTCCTTACCGAGAAGCAAGACTTTAAAAAAGCCTCTGCTATGCCACTTTTCTCCCAAAGGGACTCAAGGCAGGTCACAGAAAACTCCAAAATATCACTACAGACATCCCCGATAGTTTAAATTAATATGGGGAAAAGGTAAACAGGATGCAAAATAACAAAGGACTAAGAGGAACGGGGGTCTCCTTCTTCTCCAAGACAAAAGGCAGGAAGAGGGATCTCAATATGCTAAATAGTCAATCACAGGGCTAAAGTTCAGGTCATTATAATAAAACCTCCAACAAAATTCCCCGGGCTTTCTACTTAGTAAACAGATTGGGTACAAATAAACATGTGACTTCCTGTTGACTAACACAAAGTTAACTCTGTAACTGCTGAATTGTTTTAACTTGCTAAACCCAACAGAGACACTTGGCATGTCAGAAGTTGATTTATCAGGAGACTGCTGACCCACCTGGAAACTTGGCAGCCTGAGTGAATGCCCTGTTTTAGAGCTCCATCCCATGCATTTAAGTATACTGCACCAGTAGCCCCTGCAGCTTAATCCTCAGCATTACTCAGAAATAAGTTTTACTCCAAAGCAAAGGGGCGCAGAAGTGCAGCTCTGTAACCTCAGCTTATGCATTCTTACTTTGAAGTATTTCCAGGTTTAATAGGGGCTTATTCTCAGGTAAGCATGCATAGGACTGCAGTCTTTGGTCATAAACTAAAACCAAAGAAGATGGGCCCCTTGTCTTAAGCCTGGGCTGCCATCCCTCTCCTCTTTCCAAGTCTCAGATAAATTGCTAGCAGGGGGCAGGACCTGAACTCTCATTGGCACAGTGCAGGGGTTATCACTGTGAAAACAAGAGTGGAAAAGACAATCATGCTCGGAAAAGTTGACGGGAACAGGAAAAGACTCAAAATGAGATGGCTTGACCCAATCAAGGAAGGCACGGACTTCAGTTTGCAAGACCCGAGCGAGGCTGTTAATGAGAAGACACACAGGAGGTCATTAATTCATAGGGTTGCCATAAGTGGGAAGCCTCTTGACGGAACTTAACTCACACACATACAGGAGCTATTGTGCCTCACTGGGGAGTCCCCACTCAGCCACGGATCTCATTCAGTGACCTTGGGGCCTATCACTTTCTCCACGTAACCTTCATCACAGGCTTGTTCTGAAGATTGGCAAAAGTGATATAAGTTACACCAGAGCTCATTGGCAGGAAGGTGGGATCATAAAGATTTAAATCCCTCCCCCGTAGGGACAGAAAAAGATTGCAGTAATGTTCCCCCTGTACCCAGTTTGCACTATTTGCAACCTCTGTGGATCTCTAGTAAAGCAGCAATGGCATACCATGGCTCCAGGTCTGGAGCAGGCTGTCTTAAGAACATAAGAGACGCCAATGTTGGATCAGGCCAAAGGCCCATCCAGTCCAACGCTCTGTGTCACACAGTGGCCAGAAATACCAGGTGCCATCAGGAGGTCCACCAGTGGGGCCAGGACATTAGAAGCCCTCCCACTGTTGACCCCCCCCCAAGCGCCTCGCACCTCCAAAAACTATGTTACGTTGCAGGGCTGTCAGAAGCCATTCCCATCCCAGCCTTGTCTACAGCCTAGAGTGTGGCTGTAAAAATGGCATCTAGGGTTGCCAGGTCTCCCTGACCACCAGCAGGGGATGGGGGTGGGGTTGCCAGATCCAGGTTGGGAAACTCCTGGAGATTTGGGGATGGAGCCTGGAGAGGACAGGGGTCTCATGAGGGTACAATGCCACAGAGTCCACCCTCCAAAGCATGCATTTTCTCCAGGGGGACTGATCTCTGTAGTTTGGAGATGGCTTGTAATTCTAGGGGATCCCCAGGTCCCACCTGGAGGCTGGCATCCCTATGCTGCCTTGAACTGTAGGGTTCTTGAAAACCTCATCTTACTGCCCCCCGCCCCAGAATATGAGCAAAGTTTTCTCAAAGCGACTACCTACACACAACCTGGCAACAACCACACTGGGCAAAAATGAACACCAAGGGACAGCAAAACAGTGGGCAGTTTATTTCTCCTTGCGCAGAAGAGGAAATTTGGATCAGGTAGTTTTAAAAAACACAGTGAGACATATCTTGTGCTAGAAAAACGGAGTTTGAAGGCGTCGAGACTGTTGCTGTTTGTTTCAGAGCATAAGGGTGGGGATGGAGACCGTCTGCCTGGCTGAGGAAGGCTATGAGTGCCAGTTCCCTGCCCAGAGAATGAGTTCCTTCTACCTGCCCCACCTTTCACCAGAGCTTCAAGACGGCTAGCAATGTTTTACGAATCGGGACAGGGTAAAAGTTGGAATGGGCCCGACCATTCTGGCTTTTACCCCGTCCCCTTATTTTTTGCTATGGAGATCATGCCTCCCATGGGTCGTTTCGTAGAAAAAGAGCTAGGGGAACTCATTAGCATATTCCACACCCCCTGACATCAGGGGTCCGGCGGTGGACCTGCAAGGCCGGCAGGAGCGCGAGGAAGCCCCGCCAAGGCCTTCCCTGGCCCCAGGCAGGCAGGGGTGGGGAGAGGCAGGGAGGAAGCAACTTACCCTCCCTCTTCTCCTGCCTCCTCCTGGCTGAATGAGGGCCGGAAGCGGGGTGGCTGGAAGCAGGGGGCGGGGCTTCGTCGTGTGCCCCGCCCCCCCCACCTCACGGGG
>NW_015162523.1:371396-416736 GCF_001447785.1 Gekko japonicus | reverse complement strand
GGGGGGTACACGCTTGAGAGAGGCTTTCTTTTCCTGATTCCCCAATTGCTGAGAGCAGAAGAGATGGAGGCAGGGCGAGCAGATGGCTGGCGACCTGTGTGCTGTGAGTTTTGATGCGCACGTGCTGGGACTGCACAGCTCTGAAGTGCAGAGCCCGGCAAGAGCCAGCAGGGCTTTTGGAGAGACCTGGGTGGGGCGGCAGACCAGTACGGCACCCCCCACTAGGGGGTGCTCCAGGCAGGCGCCTAAATTTGTCTATGGGTGGCTCCGCCCTGCTCACGTGCGAAAACCTCCCCGCCTTCTCCTGGCTCCTGTTTCCCCCGTGGCTTTCCAGCGTCCTGGTTGCTGCTCTCTAAGGGTGAGCCAAGCAGGACCCTTCGCGCCTTGTCCCCCAGCCGCGCGAGGAGCACGTTAGCCTCCAGAAGGGCCGGGAAGGCGATCCTTAAAGAGGCACGGCCACCCGCGCCCCACAGGGGCGAAGCGGGAGCTGGCAGCCCGACGGGAAAGCAGAGGGCAAACCCCCTCCCGATTGCCCTGTGGCTTTCCAGCCTGGTCATTGCTGCTCTCTCTGGGAGAGCCAAGCCGGACCGAGCGTGCCAGACCCTGCTCGGCTGAGTCCCCGGCTGGCGTCCTTTCCCTGCTGTCCCGAGGAGAATCCGTACCCCTCCCCCGGACTTCCGTCTCTCTAAGGGCGCAGATTCCTATTCCCACGCTGGTCGCGCCCTCCCTTGCCGCCTCCTCATGTCTGCAGTTTGGCGATCCATTGGAATTCCAGGAGAACTCCAGACCCCCACCTGGACGTTGGTATTGAACCGGGAGGCGGAATATACCCCGAAATTAGTCGACTGCTCACAAAAGAACCGGGTTCTCTAAGGCGAGCTCTATCGTCCTCTTCGTTCCTAGAGAGTCCCCCGCTATCGCTCTTTTCCCTCCTGTCTTTCTCTCGCGAGACGTGCCGCTCTCGTGGCCTTAGTCGCTATGGTCGCCGCGATGCCGAGCCGCCGTCCCGCCTCCGTCCCGCTCCGCAAGCGACAAATGTCGCAGAGGCGCGGGCGCCGCCGCCCGCCCGCTTCCGTGGCTCGCTGTCTCCCTCCGGCCAGCGGTCCAAGCAGCGGGGGTGGGCCGGACGGGTGGCGCGATTTTGCCGCCTCCTTCGTCGCTGCCGGCCTAGTGGAGGCGCCAGAAGTGGAGCAGCCCGCCGAGGAGGAGCCTCTGACGGCCGTGGAAGCCAAGGGAGGCAGCGCGGTGCTGCTTTTGCCTCAAGGGCGGGTAAGGCGGGGCGGGGCGTTATTTTGCTGTATGCTTTTGAAGGGTCTGGTGAAGGAGCTCTTATTCGGAAAGGTTCAGGTACCTTTTCTGGTTTGAATTTGCTGGATAGTCTCTGGGAGACACTCTTACAGAATGGGGAGGTGATCAGTGTTCCCTCTAAGCTGAGTTAGTGTGAACTAGCTCAGAGTTTTTTTAGCCTCCGGCTCACACATTTTTGTTTTAGCTCAGGGAGGAGGGCTCCAGAGCAAACTAACTTACACAGTAGCCAAATCGCTTGCTCATCACTTTAATGCCAGTCGCTCACAAAGTAGAATTTTTGCTCACAAGACTCCACAGCTTAGAGGGAACATTGGAGGTGATGCTGACCTGCCTGAATATGGACCCTGCACAGAACAGGGTAGTGTTATTGACCTACCTGAATATGGACCCTGCACAGAATGGGGTAGTGATACTGATCTACCTTAATATTGGCCCTGCACAGAAAGGGGTAGTGATATCAACCTCCCTTAATATTGACCCTGCACAGAAAGGGGTAGTAACACTGCCCTACTTTACCTGGCCCACCTTCCAGGGTTGTTGTAAGGACTGCAGCAAGATAACACTTGCAAAGTGCTTTTGATGTTGGACGTTCTCCGTTCCTCTTTATGTTATTTTTGCCTGGATGAGTGGTATGGGGGTTGTTGTGTTCATGTACCTGTATGCACTCTTTGGTTTCTCTTCCTCTGGCCCCAGAGTGCCCTGCCCCACAGTTGCGATTCAGAAAAGGCCATCTTCTTAGAGCAGTGCAGGCAAAAAGGGATTTGCTGCCCCGATGTTCTTGGAAACCAGATCCCCCAGAAGGGATGGGCTAAAGAGTGGCAAGGATAGTGGTGTGCATATGTGTGGAGTTCAGCTGGGTGCGCATAAGCCTTGTTTTCATTTGGGGGTAAAACTTAAGGAGTTGTATTTAGAAAGTGTTTGTGGGGGGTGTAGATAGCATAGCTGTAGTGAACATCCATCCTTTGCAAGCAGTCCTGGAGTATAAGTGCTTAATATTTATATTTTGCACATTGGTATCTCAGTGTCGTCAGCAGGGAAGAGGGATGAGCTCGCTTAGGATTTCAGGATTTTAAAGCATGTCCAGGAGAAGCTGGTGAGGGTTTTGCTAGGTAGTTTCAAAACAACCTTTACGAGCTGCTCTACATAATGCTGCTTCAGTATAAGAAACACCCATTAGTCCAAAGCAGGCCTGCTGCTCTATCAAAGGAGCATCATAGAACAAGCAACTTCTTCGAAATCTATACACATGGGGGGGTTGTGTGGGATGATCCTTGACTATTGTCTATATAGTTCTGTGTGGCTGTCTAGTACATTTTGATCACATCATTCAAGTTCAAAACCTTTATTGGCATAGATCATAATCATACAGTCGCCATTCAGTTCATGGATTTGACACACAGCTTCCTCATTACAAGGCAGTTACAGAACTTGGCAACCGCTTCAATAACCGCTATATTTTGTGAAGCCAATAAACGATACAACCTTCTGTCATCGGATTGCTTGGCATCTTTATTATGGCAAGGTTCTGCCTTGCCTCTGTAAGCCGCCCTGAGCCCATTGGGGAGGGTGGGGTATAAATGTGAAAAAAAAAAAAAAAGAATAACTATCACATCATTCCTACAAAGGAGGCATTTTGCCTGTGTATTCTCATGCTCATCTTGGGAGGCAGGATGAGGATTTGAACCAGGGTCTTCCACATCTCGCCCAGGCTAGCCTGATCTCATCAGATCTTGGAAGCTAAGTAGGTTCGGCCAGGAAGTTCAGGTTCATGATGCAGAAGGGAGGCATTGACAAACTACCTCTGAATGTCTCTTGCCTTGAAAGCCCCATGAAGGGTCGCCATAAGTTGGCTGTGACTTGAAGGCACTTTCCATCTCCCAGAACACTCTAATCGTGATGCTGATGAAAAGCTGTATTTCTTTGTGAACAATACATGTTCTTAGTAGCTTAGGCTCTTCGGGTAACTCACCTTTTGCAGCTCCCTTACTCTCCACCCCACTCCTTGCTTCTCATCTTCTGCAGGCCCTGACATTCAATGGGAAGTGTTGCTTGACGTGCCTCTATGGGTCCGTGCGAGTGTTTGGGTTCAACATCGTTCCCGATCAGCCCCCATACAACCTCTTTTCCCCTCACACGCACTGTGCCCTCTCCATTGAAGCTGTCGCCTATAAGGAGTCAGAGAAATCCAAGAAAGAGTTGAAGGGGGAGGCCAGGTCCATCCTGAGAGCTCACCTTGTGCCACGAGGTAAGTAAGTGTTGTGGTCAGGTGTTTCAAGAATTCCTGCCTTTGTGAGAGGAAGCAGAAGGTTTGTGGAGAGGCACGGGGCACTTTTTGAGTGTGTGCACCAACTTATGGTTGCCATTGAACATTTGGCTGCAAATGGGCATGGCTAGGCCCTGTGCCCAGGTTCTTTCACCATTTGAATCCCGTTTATCTGAAAGCAGCTAATCTGGTGTGGGCTGCTTCAACCTTAGGTGGCCCAATTAAGAGAGAAGGCTGGTTTCAACACAAGCATTGTAAAAGCTGCTGGTCTTATGGTTGCTAAGTTGGGGAGGGTTCAGCGGTGCTAAGGTGGAGTTTGGTGCTGATTATTTCATGTGAATTTAAATCCTGCAGCCTCCCCACCAGACACTGGTTCATGATGAAGGTTACAAATAGCGTTTTTTTAAAAAAAAACAGCAACTATGAATCTTCAGTTAAAGTATTATGTGGCTAGTCACAAGGTAGGTGCTTTTGATATGTGAGGTCCAGGAATTAACAGTGTGAGAGCCAGTGTGACATAGTGGTTGGAGTGTTCAGCTATAAAAATTGCTGGATGGTTGTGGACAAGTCGCTGTCTCCCAGCCTGATCTCTTGCTGTGAGAATGAAGGTGGGGGATGCCCTAAATTCCTTAGAAGAAATACAGGATGTGAATGCAAAGGTTAACAAGACTGGGGGAGGTCCCCTCCTTGAGATCCTACAGGCCAAGATTGTCTGCACTTAGGCTGCTGGCCCTGATGGAATGCAAAGGCCCCATGACAGCTGCGTATTGGTACAAAGCAACTTTTGCTGCCTTCGTTTTCCACTTGATTTGTGGCTTCATCCATTGTCTTTCTTTCCAGCTGCAAGAATCAAGCTGATGAAAAGCTTTGTTCCGCAGTGTTCCATGGTTCTGTTGGAACATCTGGAAACTCCAGCGACAAGGTTAATTCTCAGCCACATAGAATTTTCCCGTGTTTTCACAGCAAAGGTGAGTTCCATCTACTTCCTGGTTATTTACACTATTGCTATTATTGAAAGGTGACAACTGCTTGCAGGCAGCTTTGGTCATACCGAGGCAAAGTAAGAACTGTTTGGGCAAGGTACTGTCTCTGTTTAAAATTACTTCCCTTCAGAATATGAGTTGTTTGCATTTCAGCAAGATCAAGCCATTTTATGCCTGGCTGCTTCTCACAGTAGTTGGAAGTCCTCTTGATTTTAATTGAGGCTTCGTTACTTTGGAACTGTCATACTAATTGTTGGGTTCTACCAGTGCTGCCTTCCCTGGATTTATTGGCCTTCTTTATGTTGTCTTAACCTTATGCCAGAACTTTACATTCCTCTTGCTATTTGGTTATAGCTGCCTTTTAGCAATTAACATTATTTAACAGAAGCATATGCTGTGCAAAGTTGACAGGGACTGCTTGCTAGTTTGCTTCCACATATAACTCAAGGCAGTAGTGCTAACCTGTGAGTCTCCCAGGTGGTTTAGGGTCAGTGTTCTCATGGGAATGCCTTCTCCATCTGATCCCCTTGCCTTTTGTGGCTCTTGGACAAGGCTATGATCTGTGTTCCCTTCTTTGAGAACTGAGATTAGTAGTTGTGCAGCCCCTTCCTATTGGACACAAGTGAAACAGTCAACCGTGTGTTATTGTGTTCCCCTTTGTATAGGGGCATTTGATCTCTATACACAACTTTGATCTTACCAATTTTTCCAGGTGGCCAGATTTTGCATCTCGGCGTGCTCAACCAGGAAGCAGATTTTTATTAATTATGTCTCTACTATTGAAATCAGCCAGAGATGTGGCTTCAAATTTTTCTTTTGTGTAGATGTGCCGATGACTCTGACTGTGTGTCGATCTTGGCTGATCTGCGATCATAACGAATAAAGATTGATTAGTAGTTGGGCAGAGCATTTTTTTGAAATTGCTGCACACCTACAAACATAAGAAAAGCTTGGTTGGATCAGGCCACTGGCCCATCCAGTCCAACACTCTGTGTCACACAGTGGTGAAAACCCAGGAGCCATCAGGAGGTCCACTAGCGGGACCAGAACTCCAGAAGCCCTCCCACTTTTGCCACCCAAGCACCAAGAATACAGAGCATCACTGCCCCAGACATAGTGTTCCATCTATACCTTGTGGCTAATAGCCACAGATTGGTTTATCCAATCCCCTCTTGAAGCTGAACACTCTGGCTTCCCCGTAAATGTGAAGCTCTATATATTCCTTTCTCAGTAGGCATCACACCTCGCTCTCCTGAGGGAAGCCTAAGGCAGCTAAAAGCCTCAGAATGGCCACAGGCATTCTCTTTTACGCTTTCTTTGTTTTGTTTTTGCTGAAACTTTCCTCAGAGGAATGCTTCTTCATCCCCAGAAAAAAAAGGTTCCCTGCTCCACCCCAGAAGATGCGGCCCTTGCTTCTACCAGCATTATGAGGCAGGATCCGGGGAATGGCCTACTCTTGTCAGAGAGCTCGCTTTCAGCCATTGGAGAGTTGGTCCAAGCATGCCAGGGTGAGTAACTTTTAGATGTAACCAAAATGCAGTGGGATCTGCCTTAAAGTACAATATAAAATTCTGCCTGTCAGTGGAAGCGATGCCACATCGCTTGGATCAACTTTGTCTTTCCTGATGCTAAACCTGGAACGGGACTGCACGGCTCTATCGTATTGAAGATAATGCAGTAATATTTACTTTTGTGTCCTGACCTGGATGGGCCACGCTAGCGTGGTCTCATCCTTGGAAGCTAAATGAAGGAGGAGGAGATTGGATTTATACCCCGCCCTTCACTCGGAGCCTCAGAGCGGCTCACAAACTCCTTCCCCTTCCCCTCCTTACAACAGACACCCTGAGAGAGCGCTTGCCAGAACTGTCCTTGAGAGAACAGCTCTGAGAGAACTTGTGACTGATCCAAGGTCACACCAGCAGCTGCATGTGGAGGAGTGGGGAACAATGTTCCCTCTAAGCTGTGGAGTCTTGTGAGCAAAAATTCTACTTTGTGAGCTACTGGCTTTAAAGTTGTGAGCGAGCGATTTGGCTCCTGCATAAAGTAGTTTGCTCTGGAACCATCATTCCTGAGCGAAGACAGAAATCTGTGAGCTGGAGGCTAAAAAACTGTGAGCTAGCTCACACTAACTCATCTTAGAGGGAACACTGGTGGGGAATCAAACCCAGTTTTCCCAGGTTAGAGTCCACACACTTAACCACTACACCAAACAGGCTCTGGTTAGTCAGCCTTTGTTAGTCCTTGCATGGGAGACCTAGCTCAGGGTTGCTGCATAGAGACAGGAGGTGGCAGGCAGCCTTTGTTCATCTTTTGCCTTGAAAACCCCTTAAGGGTTTGCCAGAAGTTGGCTGCGACTTTGACAGCACTTTATGCACATATATATTAACCTTTGTAAGGTTTCCATGTAAATTACAGTTCTGTTTGTAAGTACCCGCATAAATGCTTGCTTCCTGTGTTAAGGGTGAGCTGTAAGTATAGAGGAACTGTTACTTCACAGGGGTGATACAATTTGGAATATATCTTTTTGGTCTTCAGAGGAAGATGAAGGCTGCCCTGTCATCCTGGTTTGTGGCCCCAAAAGTGTTGGCAAGTCCACTTTTAACAGATACCTGATTAATCTTTGGTGAACCGGTGAGTGACTGTCCTCAGTGCTGTAAAGTTCACAAAGTTGTTCTGGATATTAATAATAAGATCAGTGAGTGACTTGTGATGAATCACAGGGCAGTGCCCGCCCCCTCCCCTTCCCCCTCCCCGAATTCCTCTGCCCTTTGCAGTTGTAATGAAAGAAAAGGCAGTCACTTTCTTTACTGAAATCTTGGCAGTTAGGCATCAGAGGCTATCACGCATGTATTCCCTCACCTTGAGTTCCACAGCCTATATTTCTTTAATATTGTAATTATTGTCCTTTTATTGTATTGATTGGTTTTACTGCATTTTAACTTGTGTAAGCCGCCTTGAGCTAGTTTACACTGGCAAAGTGGGATAAATAAATAAAATAAAATAAGTAAATAAATAAAAGTAAATAAATAAAATAAAATAAGCAGTTACATGCCAGCTGCTGCTTAAATGGGTGTTTTGAAGGTATTTAATTAAGATCCTGTGTGCTTTGATCTTAAATCATCTCTCTAGTCAGTCTGGGAAGTTTTGACAGGGAAGAGTGTCTTACTCTTTCCTCTGCCAGCCTGCCTGTGGGTCAGTGCTGTGCGAAAGAGTTCTTGGCACTTTTTTTGGGCGGAAGTGCTGTGGCGCTTCAGTTCCTTCCCCCACCCCAGATAGCTGAAGAGAATGGGCTTGTAAGTCTCCAGATTCCCTTTGGCTTAACAGTCGCAAGGCAGAGTCTGGACCAATGCTCCCTCTAAGCTATGGAGCTTTGTGAGCAAAAATTCTACTTTGTGAGTTACTGGCATTAAAGTACTGAGCAAGCAGTTTGGCTACTGCATAAATTAGTTTGCTGTGGAGCCATCCTTCCTGAGCTAAGACAAAAATGTGTGAGCTGGAGGCTAAAAAACTGAGCTAGCTTCACACTAACTCAGCTTAGAGGAAACACTGGTCTGGCCATGTGGTTGCTCTTCCCCTCCCCCCCTACCAATTTTTTGTGGCAGTATAGAGACCATGTCCATTCATAACCTGTTTGG
Source organism: Gekko japonicus (assembly GCF_001447785.1). Taxonomy (NCBI): domain Eukaryota; kingdom Metazoa; phylum Chordata; class Lepidosauria; order Squamata; family Gekkonidae; genus Gekko; species Gekko japonicus. The sequence continues at coordinate 408,547 of NW_015162523.1, read as the reverse complement.
GTTTTTTTCTGGGAGGTGGGGCATTGGAGAGTGCCTTAGGCTTCCTCCAGGTATGCAGAAACCTTCCTTCCTTGTCATGGCTGGTCTTCTTGTGGTGCTTTCCTTACGGACACAGAACGCAGGCACTTTCCTCTTAGATGATGCAATTGACCCTTTGTGCTCTTTCCTTGTTTCTCCGAGACTAGATCTCGCTGTTCTCTCTTTTGCAGTTTCTCCTCCAGCCTGGGCTTTCAGATTTCTGGCCTTTATCTGTTCAGCTGTTGTTCTTCTGCCACCTCTTGCACATATAATATTTCATCTTACTGCTTTTGCTTCTTAAAAGCATTTATATCGAGAGAACTTTGTTTTTATAATTCAGTCCCAAGAGAAACCCGTGCCAGTTTGCTTGCTGTACTTTGATTTGAGAAGATGGCAGGTGTTTTCACATTACCAAGAGATAAAGCCTAGTGAATGCGTTCCCTCCAGGCCGCAGGAATCAGAGCACAAAGAGGAGAGTTTGCCGCAGCAGAGGGGGATGCAAAGTGCACCCCCTTTTCTCAACTCCAGTCTCTTTACTTTGGGAACAGGCTTGCTTTTGTTGTCTGTCGGTATCTTATGTGTATTGTCAATAATAGCTCTGTGCATGTAGCGCTTGTTCAGAGACTAGAAAGCAGGTAGCAGAGGTTAGGCTGAGGAACAACCCTTCTTTTTTTTTGCAGCCAAACCATCCTGCTTCTTGTAGTCGAGAGTTTCTGACCAAGAGAGGCAGCTGATCTTTAGCCTGTTCAAATTGTGTTTTCTTTCCTTTGTAGTCTGAGGGTTCCTCTTAAAATTTGTTCTCTCTCTCTCTCTTTGTTTTTTAAACATAGCCTTCCCTGCATTGAATTTTTGGAAGGCGATCTGGGGCAGACGGAGTTCACGCCCCCTGGCTGTATTTCACTAATTAATGTGACGGAACCATTTCTGGGTATGTGCTTTGAAGTGGTTTGCAGAAGTGTGTCAAATGCGTAGCCCCTTGTTCTGTTCTCAGCAATGAGCAAAGCCGCTCTTTGGAACGTCAGCCTTTCTGAAAGAGATGAAACAAACACTGGGGGAGACGATTGCTTTGCTGGTGCAGTGGAGGAAAGCCAGTTACTGGTTGCGTTTGAGAGGCCGGGGATGGTGAAATACTCTTCTATATTTTGCTCTGTATTTTAATTTAACATGGCTTTTGAGTAGTTGCAGTTCCATATGGTCTGTTTCGTTCTAGGTCCGCCATTCACTCACTTGCGTACGCCCCACAAAATGGTATACTTTGGCGAAACCAGTTGCGAACAGGATACTGAAAGATACCTCGACACATTGAAGTATGTGTTTAGTGCCTACGAGAGAGATGTGCCTCTGGTCATCAACACCATGGGATGGGTGAAAGGTAAGCTTGTCAGTCCAGGGAACGTACTGGCAATGGTCATGCCCTTTTCTTAAGGGGAGTTTTGCTTTATACCTCACCTGGCCATGGGAAAGATTGTTCCACGGGGAATCAAGTCTCAAGGTTGTGATCTTATTTTAGCTCCTGAAGCATAAACAGCTGATCTCTTGTCATCTACAAGTAATCAGTCAACGGTTCAGGGCCTTTGGCTAGGAAGTCTTGCCCTCAGTGATATGGGTTGCTCAGCGGGGTACAGACCCTAAGACCCAGTCCCTCTGATTCTGTCACAGCCTCTTCAGCCTCCCTGCCCAAGCATAGAGTCCCTTCTACTAAAGATACTGCATTCCCAGCAAGTCCAAGTCTGATGACAAGTGAACAGTGCACTCTGTTCTTGGGGAGGGTGGGCGAACAGATAGGTAGTGAGCATTGCGGGATCTTCCGCAGTTATGGTCATGAGTAGAGAGCCAGTTTGGTGTAGTGGTTAAGTGCGCGAACTCTAATCTGGGAGAACCGTGTTTGATTCCCCACTCCTCCACTTGCACCTGGCTGGATGACCTTGGGCAAGCCATAGCTCTGATAAGAGCTGTTCTTGAAAAAGAGCAGTTTCTGTCAAGAGCTCTCTCAGCCCCACCTACCGCACAGGGTGTCTGTGGTGGGGAGGGGAAGGGAAAGGAGTTTGTAAGCCGCTCTGAGACCCCTTTGGGTAGTGAAGGGTGGGGTATAAATCCAATCCTTCTTCATGAGTAGCTTATTATGTGCAACATTAGGAATGCCAGCCTCCAGGAATTAGAGCTCATCTACAGACTACAGAGATCAGTCCCCCTGGAGAAAATGACTACTTTGGAGGGTAGATTCTATGGCATTGTACCCCACTGTGGCTCCCGTCCTCCCCAGGCTCCATCTCTAAATCTCCAGGAGCTTCCCAATCTGAATCTGGCAACCCTACCCCCCCCACCCTTCCAGTGGCCGGGGGGGGTGGACGGGGACACCTGGCAATCTTGTGTAGCATAGTCTGGTTCTTATATGTTTGAGCAATGTAGGGCCATGTGCTTCTCCCCCCTCCCCTTGGAGATTTCACCAGATTTGAAGACACGGGCCAGAGCCTCCCTTTGCAACCCCGAAGGCTATTAAAACCATGTCTCGTGAAAGTTGAAATTCTCAAGGTGAGACTAAACCTTTTTCTTTGCTTCTGTGGAATTGCAGAATATACCATTCTGCAGCTCTTGTTCTGGAAACATCTGGATGAGAAGATAATGAAGGGTACATTGAGAGCACCGAGGAGAAGTCTTAGTCCATTAATTGTATTTGCATAATTTGGTTCCAAGTTTCCTGTTTTCGTAGAACATACTAGGTGCCTTGCTGCATCGGGCCAGTGGTCCTTCTAGTCCTGTCCTGCACATTGGCCTGAAGAACCGGCACTGACCTTTTTAGGTAGGAATTGTTAGTGGAAAGTTCAAGATGGTGATTTTGGAAGAAGGAACTACATACAGAGCACTCTTATCCGGGGCTGCATTTCTACAGAAGTGCAGAAAAAGTACATAATCCAGGTTCTTGAGAATTTCAGATTTAATCTTTAAAAGGAATGCTTCCGGTCTATATGTGCACTCAGACATGTTAGAAAGTTCAAACTCAGAGCAGTGGGAAAATAAGGTGTGTGTGGCTGGTTCTCTGTACACCTATGTTTTTGCAGCCTTTCCTCACCACTGAAATCAGAATAGGTTTTTTGAGATAACTTTGCCCACCTATTTGCAAATTATTTCCTGCAGCTGAAGAGATGAGAACTGTCCTTGCTTTGTGTGGGAATGCTGACATTCTCAGGTTGTCCACTTCTGTATGAGATACCGGATTCTGTCCTTGTCAGCCATGCCAGTCTCGCAACACCTGTCCTTATTTCTTCCCCTGTGCTGAAAGGTGCTGGACTGCTGCTTCTGATCGACATTATTCGGCTGTTGTCACCTAGTCACATTGTTCAGATCAGTGCAGACAACTTCAACGACATGCCTCAGCTTACCCCGGAGTATACCTGTAGCTCCACGGGCTTGCATACGAAAGGCAAAGGGCCCCTCAAATGCAAGAGCCTGGAGAATGGGACAGAGGACTTGGAGCTGTGCAGGGTCCAAGGAGACTTCCGCCCACCACATTCTGGGCACAGGCTGCTGTGTGTTCAGCCAGAGTTCCCTGGGGCAGGGATTGCTGGCCATGGGTAAGTAACGAATGAAGGTGGGGATAGGTGCACAGAAAGGAAGGGTGGAGGAAATAGCTTTGTATTAAGTACAAGCAAGTTTTAATTCTTCTCCTGGGCTACCCTGTTTTCTCTTTTCCTACATCTCTGCTGCCCCCTGATCCCATCTCCTCCAAGCACTGGGTGTCCTCAACCCTCTTCCAGCATTCCTGTCTAGAGCACGCTGCAAACTGTCTTGGCAGGTGCTGTGTGACCTCTGATCTGTGCTACACCTAGCAACCCATTGGCTAATCCTAAGAATCATTTTATTTATTTATTTATTTAATCTTATAACCCGCCCTCCCCGCGAACGGGCTCAGGGCGGCGTACAGATGGGGCCAATGCCCAATACATAAAACATTAAAACTGCATTTTAAAAACATTCAGTGCAACATAAGTGCTCTCCCCAACAACTAACAAGGGAACCGATGACGTCACCAGGATGGTATCCTTAGTGGCCACAGTTCCACGCAGTACCACCATTTTTGCACTCACGGCGAGTTGGTAATAAGGGCTAGGACAGATAGTAATAATCGTAGACAGATGGTAACAGTCATGGCGGCTCCTACTCAAACGCCTGGCGGAAGAGCTCCGTCTTGCAGGCCCTGCGGAACTTTTTCTTGCAGGCCCTGCGGAATTTTTATATGCTCTGCATCTTCTCACTCCAGAACCCCTGCACAGTTTTCCCTGGGCTTGATTGGCGTAGAGCCCTTGCCAGCAACTAGTTTTAAAAGCAGGCTTCTTTAAGAAGCGGTGGGAGGGTGAACGTCTGGACCTTCACTGACCCCCATCCACACAGTGGCCTGCCAGCAAGCCCTTCTGCACATCTCTTTTGTCTCTGTGCACTCCTTATGAGGCCGGCCTTGGCCTGAGGCCTCCAAACGCTAATGCCCGGGTTCACAGGAGCAGTGCAGACAGGATGGTTTGCATGTCACATACCTCGAATACTATTGGGAACTGTTCACGTCCCCTGGGGTGGATTGGCCCTTGAGGCCATTGGGGGAAGTCCCGGTGGGCAGGATTGCCTGAGGGATCCCCTCACTGAGGCTACACTGCTGGGGCTACCCTCCCCCAGGGGCTGCTCCTGCCACAAGCGCGGGGCAGCTTCTCCCCTAGGATTGGGCACGGCTTGCCAGCCAGCAGCCTTTGCCCTGCCCGAAGTAGGGAAGGTCGAGCTAGCCCTGACTCGCTCTGTGTAGCGTGCAGGAAAATTCTCCCAGCTCCTCGTGGCAAGCTGGGCAGGTTCTTTCTCCTTCCTCTGCAGGGTGGGCTGAGGCAGGGCCCTCTTTTCCTCCCAGCCCACCCGGTCCAGATCACTTTACAGCGCAGCCCCCCCAAAAGGCTAATTTGTCCAACTGCCTGACGAACGCACCTTCACAATTCTGTTCTTTACAATTGGATCTAAAGTAACGTTTAGCAATAGGAGAAATGTATTCAAGTTATTTTATTTATGTATTACATTACATGTAAAAAGGTAAAGGTAAAGGTTCCCTTGCTCGAAAGCCAGTCGAATCCGACTCTAGGGTTGTGGTGCTCATCTCCGTTTCAAAGCTGAACCAGCGCTGTCCGAAGACATTTCCGTGGTCATGTGGCCGGCATGACTAAACACCAAGTCGCACGGAACGCTGTTACCTTCCCACCGAAGTGGTACCTATTTATCTACTTGCAATTTCTTGCTTTCGAACTGCTAGGTTGGCAGGAGCTGGAACTAGAGACGGGAGCTCACTCCGTCATGCGGCACACTCGGGTCTCGAACTGCTGAACTACCGACCTTCCACAGCCTGCAGTTCAGCGTCTTAACCATTTGAGCCACCGCAGCTCATTGCATTTCATTACATGTATTAATCGCCTAATCCCCATGATTGCGGGGCTCTAGGTGATGTGTACCGATTTTAAAACCGTAAAAACCTAAAAACCATATCCAACATATTATGCGGTGATTAAAAGCAAGTGGTGCACATTTTTGCCGTTCCCTCCTGTATCTGGTCTGTGGGTGCTTTGGGAGCACGGGGAGGGAGTACACCCCACAAGGAACAGGGGTCCAGGTAGGGTGCCAGCTGTGATGTAAACCGTCACTGTCCTCAACCGAACGCCTGGCGGGACATCTCTGCCTTACAGGCCCTGCAGAATTGCATAACATCGCGCAAGTAACTTCTCAAGAAACATATAACATACTTCCTTTGAGGATTACTGTTGTTGGATGCTGATGTCTGATTTCATGAGAGATTAGCCCAATTGAGCCATTCCAGTATGATCTCAGCAGTGTGGGAAAAGAGCCACCCACGTCTGTGTGGTAATGCTGGCAGCCTCGGACCACGTGGGAGTCTTTGTCGCAGCTCCTTCCCGTGCCAGAGCTGCCCCCGCCGCCGTCTCTTCAGGCTTCAGGCGTTACCTCCGACACTGTGGCTGAGGGCCAGGTCTCAGTGAGCTCCCATGCCACAGATATCATGCCGAAAGCAGCCTCGGAGTTGTAAACAGTGGGCAGCAGAACAGAGGCTCCCTTTCAGAATCTAGATGTGGACTGATGCGGCCTCACATGTTGGTGCAGAACAGTTCCTAGCCCACAGCATTGTCAGCAGCCTGCCTGTCCGTTTAGGCATCGGAACAAAGAGAACACAAGGAAACGTTTGGGCAGTTCTCACTTGCCACAGATCCGTCCGGATTAATGCACTGAATCATAATTGGCATTAAAATAGGGCTGTTTTCACCTTGTTCGGATTCTGAAGGCGTACTGGGAATGTAAACACATATGTGCATTTGAGACCTGTGGCACAGACTATGCTTGCAGTGCGCACTCCAGTCTGTGCTGTATTTTGTGTTTCCTCTTCCAGGCAAACCCACAGGAGCGTCCTCCGGGACATGGCAGTCCTGGCATACCTGGGCCAGTTGCAGCCCTCCGACATGGACTTGGTGCTTCCGTTGCACAGCCTGGTACCCTATCAGGTAAAATGCAGGGCCTGTGCTAAGGGCTTGATGAACAGGACTTTGGGGTGGGATTGTAGCTACAGTTTGGTGTAGTGGTGAAGAGTGGCAGGACTCTAATCTGGAGAACCAGTCTCAGTTCCCCACTCCTCCACTTGAAGCCAGCTGGGTGACCTTGGGTCAGTCACAGCTCTCTCTCAGAGTTCTCTCAGCCTCATCTACTTCACAGGGTGTCTGTTGTGGGGAGGGGAAGGGAAGGAGATTGTAAGCCGTTCCAAGGCTCCTTTGGGTACTGAAGAGCGGGGTATATAGCCAGTCTCTTCTTTTTCCTCTTAATCAGTCCGGATTCAGAGTTGAGATCTTTTCCAAGATTGCCGATGCAGGTTGATTTCTTATCATTTATTTTCACTTATTTTTATTTACAGAGTTGATACCCTGCCTTTCTGTTCTCATCAGGCCCACCTAGTTGGCGAACAGATTAAAAACATAATAAAAACACACCCTTACAAAACATTTAAGACCAAAAAAACCTACACACATATCCTGAAAACAGAGCCAAAGCTAAAATACACATACAAAACCATAAAAGCAATGCTTAAAATATCGAGCAGGAGGGAGGAATCACTGAGGGAACTCTAGGCAAAAAAATGTTCACCTGCTGGCCGAAGATGGCAACAGAAGGGGAAGCTTAAGTCTCCCTGGGGAGAGAGTTACAGAACCTTGGTGCCATGACCAAGAATGTCCTGTCCTGGGTTGCCATCTGCCTAATCTCAGAAGGTGGAGGAACCCAAAGTAGGGCATCAGAAGACGAAGGGGTGGTCAGGTAGGTTTGCAAGGGAGCAGGCAGTCCTTCAGGTATGCTGGTCGCAAACCATATAGGGCTTTAAAGGTCAATGCCATCACCTTGAATTGTGTCCAGAAATGGATTAAGGAGCCAGCGTGATTGGGCCGAGAATGGAGTGATATGGTCCCTACAACCCGTTCCCGTCACCAACCTGGCAGCAGCCTGCTGCACCATTTGAAGTTTCCAAACACTTTTCAAGGGCAGCCCCACACAGAGCGCACTGCAGTAATCTAATCTAGATGTAAGCAGGGCGTGTACCACAGTGGCCAGGACTTTCCTGCCCAGGACAGGTGGCTGCTGGCTGACCAGTCAAAGCTGGCAAAAGGCTCTCCTGGCCACAGCTGCCACCTGCTTATCCAGCAGTAGGCTTAGATCCAAGAGCACCCCCGTTGCTTCAAGGGGAGCATAATCCAGAACGGATGGCACCTTAAGTCCTGGGTCAGACCTCTCACTCACCAGTGGCACTTCCAACTTGTTGGGATTAGACTTCAGTGTATCAGTTTTCACCCACTCCAGAACTGCCTCCGGGTACCGGTTCAGGGTTTCTACGGACTCCCTGGGATCAGCCGGAAGCGCAAGATTTTTTGATTGCTGGTGCTGGGCATTGCATCTGCAGCTTTTCTCTGCCAGGCATGTGCTCTGCTGCTGAGCTGTCCACCTCCCCCGAAGTCTGCTGTTTGTCCAGTGGGCAGTATTATATGCCTTTCATTCTTGGCTAGCATGTCAAACTAGCTTCCATTAATTCCCCCCCTCTCCCTGAAACAAAATGACGTTTCTTCCTGACTACATATTCATGCGTTTATTTGTTTTTTTCTAGGTACCCTTCAGTGCCGTCTCCATCAAGGTTATTCATACAGACGTTGCTCCTGCCCACATACTGTATTCTGTCAATGCCAGCTGGGTTGGCCTCTGCCGGCTACCGGAGGAGGTCCATTGTAAAGCAGACAGGCCAGTCTTCTTAACGCAGACACCAATCTGCGATTGCCTGGGCTTTGGTAAGCAGCATTGGGGCTGTCGTACGACTTCATTCTGACTCCGTGTTTTGGAGTCTAGGTTTCATGTGAAGGTCAGAGCAATTGACATGTGGTGTGCCATGGGAATAGTTAAAGAATAAAGTTTCAAACACTGGGCAGCGGTCTTCACATTCCAGCCAGCTTGGGCAACCTGCAAGAGGGCTTGCCACTGCTCTTCCTTGTTTGGGATGGGCTTCTGTCTGCTGTCACAGAGAGTCTCTGGGGCCCAGTGCAGCTGCAGGGGTTCATTTTTAAACAGAGCCTGTCGGTAGTCAGTGTGAGGTCAGGGAAGGCCCTGACCTCTCTCATGCTCCATGGGGGGGGGGGGCTCTCACTGGATTGAAAAACAAACTGCTAGCAGTGAACTGATGAGCATGTTTGTGGAGCCCCACTGTATCTGGGGTTCTCACCTGCAGACAAGATTGCATGGATTCCTGGAACTTGCAGAGATGGCTAAACTTACTTCTTTGATCAGAGAAAAGACATTCTCTACATTTATTGTTAACTGGGAACCCCGTATAGACTTTTTGCATGAAATGGAAAAATATGAACGGATGATTTGAGGATTAAGGAGGGGGGATTGGACAAGAGAAAAAAGAGAGCTGGTTTTCTTCTTTTGTAACTATAGAGTAAATGTCAAGTTTCAGCCAGTTTGGTGTTGGGGTTAGGAGTGCGGACTCTAATCTGGGAAAACTGGGTTTGGGTCAATTACAAGTTCTTTCATAGCTGTTCTCTCAAGGGCAGTTCTTGGGAGAGCTCTCTCAGCCCCACCTACCTCACAGGGTGTCTGGGTTGTTGTGGGGGGGGGGGAGGAGATGGTCAGCCACTCTGAGACTCCTTCGGGTAGTGAAGGGCGGGTTATAAATCCAATCTCCTCGTCTTGTTTGTCGTCGTCTTCATTTGTATTAGTCACAGAGAAAATCGGAAGCCACTTCTGTATTTTCCTTTATATTGTCCTTATCTTTTTATCTTTCCCCCCTTTTTTTCTTCAGCTTTGTACTTCTATTTCCTTTTTCAATATTTTTTGTTAGTTTTTTTCAATAAAAATATTTTTTAAAAAGATTGCATGGATTTCTCTGTGTGCTGATGCTTAGCTCCCTGAATCTCTTCACTCAGGCTCTTTTTCTTCTACACCACCTTTTAATCCTTAATGGGACATAGTTGTTGGCGGTATGTAAGCCATAGATGCTGAAGACTTGGGGACAAAAGGGTGTTTTGAGCTTAGCTTCCAGCAATCAGGAGTGTGGTTCTCTGGCTCGGCTCGGGTCTTAGAGGCACTTTATCTGATGTGCATTGAATTGGGTTTTTCACGTTTGCTGAATGAATGCTGATTAAGAATAAGAGCATGACTGGAATTTGCTACCAGCCGCTGGCGTCTCTCTGGGTTATAGGATACTCAAATTGTGCTATAGACCTTTATTGAACTCAATGGATTAGCTCCCCTGTGCCCCCAGAATGAAGCACATTGCTATTGAGTTATGATTTCTGTTTCATTGCGATGTATTTCTAGAATGTGAGAAACCTTTCCCAAGTGTTTTTGTTTGTTTATACTGCTGCCTTGCTAAAGAACGTAATAACAATTGTAATATGTCCCCTTTTCTGTTTTCCAGGAATTGTCCGGGGGGTGGACATGGACAAGAAACTCTACCATATTCTGACCCCAGTAGCTCCAGAGAATTTACGACTGGTGAATTGTTTACTGATTGGAAATATCCCTGTTCCCAACTGCGTGTTCCTGAACCAAGTAAGGATAAGTTGGACACCCATTAGCTGAACATAAGGGGAAGGTCAGCATGCCTTTAAAAGTGGCACACGGCCTCCAGGTGTGTTCTGACAGCAAGAAACATCTGCTTACGGGGCAGATAACTGAGTCATTTTGACTCAGGAAAATGACCTGAGACTGGAGTCTTTCCTTCCCTGACACTGCAGCTCCAATCCAAATCGGGCCCTGCAGCATTTGGGTAAGTTCCCACAGTTGTTGTGTGGCTTCAGGCCAAGCAAGTCAGAATTCCCCAAACCTGATTTCTGGCCAAGTATATTGTGTAGTTCAGCCTTAGCGTGCTAATGCTGAATAGAGTTGGGCGGAAGCATGGACCTCAGGTTCTAATAAGCTAAGATGCAGAATCTCTGCCCTGACACAGCAAGCTTATTCAATGTGTTTGTTGGAATATAAAAATTGCCGAAGAATAGCTTAGTGGTTAAAATGCTGAGTTGTGAACCTTGGAGGCCTCAGTTCAAATCTCAGATCTGCCATAAACATAATACGTGGCGTTTGGCAAACTACTCTCTCTTGGCCACATCCTGCCATCTGCAGTACGGGAATACTGGCCTTAAAGTATCAGTGTAGGGATTACAACAAAATTACGTGAAACTCTTCATACGCTTGAAAGAGCTGTGGGAATACTTAGTAGAAGTGTTAAGTACTGTAGGGTAGCAGTCCCCAGCATGGTGCTCGTGGGCACCACGGCACTCATTTATTGTCTTTAGAAAGTGGGTTTCGCCAGATGGGGCTTTTGCTAGCAAGGCTTCTCATTGGCCACTTGAGATCTAATTGGCTTTGCAGGTGTTTAAAGTTTTGCTTTGGCAGTAGCTGCCACCACGGCACAAGGTTTTCACTTTGTGACTGCAGGGGAGTGGAGTGTATGCAAGAAAGTATTTTATAAAACAATATGTTCATTTTAAAAGGCATCCTGTTAAACAGTTTTTGCCTTGAAATGTGAAGAGTTCTTATTAGAATTATGCATAACCTCACTCATTGACATTGTGTGGTTGGCTCCGCCCTCTGCAGCAGCCATGGCATGGTTGCACCCACCACCCTGTGTCAGCATTCCAAAGGTGTCCACAGGCACAGAAAGGTTGGTAGGGCATAGAATGGGATCATTGCCACGCAAGCGGCCTTGTGCTTTTCAGAGGTGGGGTAGGATTCAGATGTGGTAAATGAGAGCAGGGCTGTGGTGTTGCCACAAGCCTTTGGAGTAGCAGAGAAAAGTGCAGAATGTGGTATTGGCTTTCCTTTAAAAAAAACTCTCTAGCCATTATGACTACAAGGTATGTATGAAAGCACGTGGCCTCTGCCCACTAAAATCCTAGAAGCCAGGGGCTGGCTGAGCAGCGTTTTCAGAGGCATCAGTGTATTGTATGCCTTATTTCCCTTTTTGCATAATGACTAGCAAAACCAGAATTTTGCCTTGCGTAATTTAACACAGAGAGTCTGTTGCCTAGTTTGGATGGTCTGAGCATTAGAATGTGATTCCCCCTGCCTGTGCAGAATATGCCCAGCCTTGGGTATAAGTCCATGTTGCTTATAATGAGACTGACCATTAGGTCATCTGGTCCAGGATTAGCAAGCAGCAGCTCTTCAGGAGTCCTGGGCAATGCTCCCTTTAAGCTGTGGAGTCTTATGAGCAAAAATTCTACTTTGTGAGCTACTGGCATTAAAGTTGTGAGTGAGCAATTTGGCTACTGCATAAATTAGTCTGCTCTGGAGCCATCTTTCCTGAGCTAAGACAAAAATGTGTGAGCTGTAGGCTAACAAACTGTGAGCTAACTCACACTAACTCAGCTTAGAGGGAACACTGGTCCTGGGCATGAAGTTCTTTCCCCAGCCAAGATGTAGGAGATGCCGGGGAATGACTTCAGAATCTTGTTTGTGTTCCCCCATGTTCTTTCCCTTTAATTGTAAAGCTTGCAGAGTTTTCAATATGAATTGTATTGACACAGCTGCAGCCTGTGCAGTGGTTTGGGATGCCATGAATAACGGCAAGAGAGTGCATTTATCCTACATATGCAGAGAAACTCATAAGCAGGGCATGGAGACAACAGGTCACTTGTTCTTGGCATCTGATGACCAGAAGTGTCACTGCCTCTGAGCTCAGGAAGGTTGCATTGGGCTGTCACAGCTAATAGCCCTTGAGAGGCTTCTCCTCCTCGATGAGTATTTCTAATCCTCTCTTAAAGCCGTCTAAGCCAGTAGCCTCCACGACATCTCGTGGCGACAGATTCCATGCCCTAATCATGCACGGCATGGCAAAGGGCTTCTTTAGTCAGTCCCTCGCACCTGTCACATTGCATAATCTGATTTTCATTAATCGGAAAGGAATAATAATTCCCCCTCTCCTTGTCTTCTGTACATCATTCATAAGAGTTCTCGATAGTCACCCTGCCCCTTTGCTCAACTTTTCCCGTTACTGAAAGGTCTACCTGCATGCCTGCCGGTGTTTTCGTTTTACAGATTCGCAGTTGGTAGCATTTTCCTAGGAGCCGTGGGTAGGGAGAGAAGTGACCCAGACAATAACACGGTCCTTGTTCCCTTTTTTTCAGCCTGGAATTGAAGGGGAAATACCGTATGTCACGGCAGAGTATAACTATGGCATTTCAGGTGCTGGGAAACTGAAAATTAAAAAGCATCTCAAGAGGAGAGAGCACATGTGACCATAAATGCCTTTTCGCAGCCTTGCTGGCAGGGACTGGTTTGGAGAACTTGGCCTGTCCTTAGGGGACCTCCTTCACACCACAGCAAAGTGACAGTATTCACAGCGATACTGCTGGTCCACTGAGTTTTTGTTATATTGTGTTCTTTTTTCAAATGATTTTGAAATTAAACATCTGGTATAAACTCCTTGGTATCGGACTCTTTGTGCTCCCGGGTACAGAATTTCACCCAAAGGTAGCTAGTGAAATCACTCTTATTATTGATTTATCACTTCTGGATTTCTGTGTTCGATCAGTCCCCTTTTTGAAAGTCCACACCACTTGTTAATATTGACTTTTTCTTCTTTCTGCCAAGTCCAATTTAGGTGTCGCAGAGCCAGAAACATAATAGCCTGTTTTTTGGTTTATATTCTTGTTCCCTGCAGGGGGAGCACCATCCTTTCAGAGAGGCCACCAGCTTGGGCGTTTTGGAAGACCTTCGTGCAGATGGAAGCGGCTCAGAGCTCATGTTTAAGAACCCGCTGAACGCCTTGATAGGGCTTTGCATGGTATCTCAAAGAATGCTGGCATCAGGAGATGTCATTGTGCATTGAAAAAGACCAAAAATGAGCTTATAAGGTTTTCATTAGAACAGTGTTTGTAGTGGGCTGTTTACCCAGAAAGCTGGGCAGCAGTGAAAGAATTTAGCTAGAGGAGGATTCGGGCTGCTTTTATTTCTGCTTTCAGGGTTTAACAGCTCAAATGTTTGTCTTTTAGGCAGGGGCCGGGTTCTTGCTCTGGATCCCTGAACAAATAACACCTCAAAGCAAAGCAGGACCGGCTCGTGGGCTGGTACAGGCCCTCCAGAGTTATGGGGTAGCAAGCAACTTTGTAATTCTAGGCACTTGTGTGCATGGCCCTGACCTGGATAGCCCAGGGAAGCCTGATCTCATAAGATCTCAGAAGCTAAGCAGGGTTGACTCTGGCAAGTACTTGGAAGGGAGACCTCCATGCATACACACACATGAAAAAATATAAGAAGCCTGTGTGCATGTGCTTTGGCAGACAGCTGGAAACATGCGACTCGGTGCATGCCTTTGAGGCAATGGCCTCCCTGTAGCGCTCCTAAGGGAGCCTTCCAAGACACGTTTGGAACCTTCTTTTATGGTTTGCAGAGCCCAGCAGGAAGTGCCTGCCGGCTGATGCACCACACACAGATGCATCATGTTTTTGTTCCAGCTGTTGAAAGAGTTCTGCGGAATGGGGAAACCATCCCAAGTAAGGTGTCTTGAATGACAGACCTACCATGCATTCTTTGAGCATGTGTCTTCAAATTAATGCAACAAAGATGCTTGTTTGGTTCCTTTATTTACACCCCCCCCCCCTTTCTCCAAAGAGCACAGCGTGAGAGGCATAGTTTTTCTCTGTTAGGCTGAAAGACAACAACTTGGCTGGCTAAAGGTTGCCCACTGAGCTGAATGGTGTCTTGAACCAAAGCTTGCAAATGCATGCAGCTTTCGGAGTCACGTCTGTGTGGAGTGTGCAGTGTGTGAAACAGCCAGCAGTGTCTCTGTATCTGATGTGCAAACCTTGTGGCTCAAATCTCCCCTGGGGCTGAACGAGGACAGCTACCTCAAAGCTCTAAATCATTTAGGACCTCAAAAACACTTTTGTCTGTTTCCTTGGGAAATCTGTCAGTTTCTCGTTAACTCCTTATTGTCCATGGACAGTGACCTAAACTGGGTAAATTTGGCTTGCGGGGAGCGGGAAAGACAGTGTCGGGACAGTCTGCTGAAAGCTCTTATTGGCCAAGGCCGGCATATGTTGCACCGCTGCCTCTGGAAGGGTTAAACCTGTAGCTGAGTCTGTTCTTAATTCTCCCCATATGGCCAAGTCTGGCAGCACAGAAAAAGCTTTGGCAGGCAATCTACCCTGAACAGTGGCTAAAATAAATATGGGGGCCATCTGTGCCGTAAGGGGGGGGGGGAATCACATGTGAAACATCAAGACGGTCAAGTCTGAAGAGACATACGCTTTGAAAGTGTCTATTTGGGAATCCTGATAACAAAACCTGGGGCTAGGCAAGACTAGCCCTTTAACGTCCTGGGAAAGTTCTGTAGGGCCACTGTCAGCTGGGATCGAACCCAGTGCCGTTGGCAAGGCCACGTGGACTGCTCAGTTTGGGCCCAACCAGGCTTGCCCTTTGCGACCACCACTGCCACCGTGGGCCTGAGCCCAAGCTGAATCAGGCAAACCTCTCCCCATCTTTGTAACCCCTCAGCTTGCTCCTGGATTATTGCCTCCCTTGCTTTTTGGCGAGAGCTCTTTTGCAGCCACAGGCTTTCAGAGGCTGTGAGATGTCAAAGCCGAATAAGCCTTGAATCAGAAACGGTTGCATGGGGAGGGGGGGGGGATGAAACAAGGGGTGCAGCAGCGATGCTTCCCTAGTTGTTTCTGAGTAGCTGGTTGCTGTGGCAACCAATCCTGCTGCCTCCCTGATGCTCAGTGGCCTGTAGCTTGAGTTTTTCTAAGGGACTCCGCTTCACTGACTGATTTTTATTTTTTTGCCTGCTGGGGGAGGGTGGGGGAGAGATTTGTCAGGGAAGAGGACCGGGCAGGCTTGAGGGGAGGTGGGAGAAACGAGGACGATGATGTCTTTACCTGGTGAGGGCTGAGGACGGCAGTGACGCCTGAGTTCGTCCAGGGGGAAGCAGGTGGCAGGCTGCCAGGAAAGGGGAAGGCCCAGACTGGGGGAGCGAGAGCTGAGGCAGAGCGGGAATCCAGTCTGGGAAAGGCGCACGAAACGGACGGCCCCAGCAAGCCGGGTCTAAAATAGGCAGCTCCCGGGGAAGGCCTGGATCGGCAAAGGCATGGCTTGACCCAGGCTGAGTGGACTTTTCTCTTGTCAGCGGCGTTGAAGCGCTTGAGCCAGGCAAATCGCTCTCGCACCTGAATCTGGCACGGGAGTTGGGTTGGGAGAGCGGAGTGGCAGTGCTAACTCCTTCCTAAAGGGAGTTCGGCCCCGCCGGCTGCTCAGGCTGGCCTGGTTGGCGCAGATTTCGAATGGAGCCAGGCCCTCCGCGGTACCGTAACATCCTCAACTGACCAGGCCGCTGCCTCCTTGGGTCGTCTGCTCCGTGAGAGGCAAGGCAATGAATTCGGCTCTGACCAAGTACGGGTCCCCGCCTCGCAGCTGGCTCAACCTACGCTTGGGGATGAGTAAGTAAAGCGGCCTCCTCTTGAGCAACGAAGGTTGTGGAAGGGGTTGGTCCGGGAGCTGCCACTTCCGGGGAGCGGGCTCTTTCTTGCGATGCCGACATCTGTATTGTTTAGGATGCATATCCAGTTGATTCATGCTTGCGGCACGAGCACGGATGCTTTCTCCCGTTACATGTAAAAGGCAGCTTAGTACTTCTGTGGATGTTTAGAAATGAGAAGCAATGCCTCT
Organism: Gekko japonicus; assembly: GCF_001447785.1. Lineage (NCBI taxonomy): Eukaryota > Metazoa > Chordata > Lepidosauria > Squamata > Gekkonidae > Gekko > Gekko japonicus. The sequence goes on along the minus strand of NW_015162523.1, from coordinate 392,302 downwards.
CAAGTATCCTCAGTCCTTCACTTGCTAAAGCGGTAACAGGGATTATAGAGAAGCGGATTCCAGAAGGACTTTGGTGGCAGGGACTGAGGATTCAGGCCCCAATGGAGCAGGGCCGGACACCTTGTAGTGAAGCCCAACTAGATTGGGGAAGGGTTTTCCTTGCTGTCCTCCGTGGGAGGCTGAAGCACCAGAGATGGTGCCCTCTGCTCTGTCCTCCCCCCAAGTCCCTTGGTGTGTGATGATTCCCCACCTGTCTTCCACCAGGAACGCAGGGCATTCTATCTGGGGCTGTTACCCCCTTTTAGCCTCTCAATAACCCTGTGAGGTGGGTTATTGAAAGGAGAGCCAGTTTGGTGTAGTGGTTAGGAGGACGGACTCTAATCTGGGAGAACCAGGTTTGATTCCCCACTCCTCCACATGCAGCTGCTGGTGTGACCTTGGGTCAGTCATAAGTTCTTTCAGAGCTGTTCTCTCAAGGGCAGTTCTTGGGAGAGCTCTCTCAGCCTCACCAACCTCACAGGGTGTCTGTTGTGGGGAGGGGAAGGGAAAGGAAATTGTAAGCCACTCTGAGACGCCTTTGGGTAGTGAAGGGCGGGGTATAAATCCAATCTCCTTCTCCTCCTCCTCTGTCTTCTTCATCTTCTTCGTCTTCTTCTTCTTATTGATAGCAGGAGAGCAACTTGCCTAAGGTCTCCTGGTGATCTTCTGGCTGAGCAGAATTAGAAGCTTAGTCCCCTTAGACCAAAGTCAAGCCCACCCAGGCTGTTTAAAAAGAGGGAAAGGTCTGTGCGTTTTTGAGTCATTGCATGTGAGGCTGAAATAGCATTTGCACTTCCCGGCCTCCAAAGCTGTCTCATATGGACCTTTGGCTTATTTATTTAGAATATTTCTGTCCTGCCTGTCCTACACAACAAATCTCCGAGATGACTGGATATTTATGCTGGCCACAAACGTAAAATTAAAAGTAAATATGTGAAATAATCAAATGAGTTAATCTAATCTAACAGAACACAGATGCAGGACAGAGAATATAAATCAGTGGGTGTTTTCCCTGCCCCAAGCTTTCCAGAACAGCAACATTTTTTATTTTTCGCTAATGGGAAAGCAGTGATGGGGTGGGCAGACCTTACAAATAGCTCTCCCGTTTCATATCAGATGCACTTCGGAAGAATCAAGGGTGCTTTGAGCTGTCTGTATGCATTTGCTTATTGCTAGGTAGACAAGCCTGGTCCCGGCTGTGTGGTTGCAAGCGGAAAGGCATTCCCTGCGACACCCTGCGACAGCCAAGTGGGTGAGTTGGTTTAGGAACTGGTTCCCAGGTGCACAGGAGCTGGTTAAGATGCTGAACTGCAGGCTGTGGAAGGTCAGTAGTTCAGCAGTTCGAGACCCGGGTGCCGCATGATGGAGTGAGCTCCCATCTCTAGTTCCAGCTCCTGCCAACCTAGCAGTTCGAAAGCAAGAAATTGCAAGTAGATAAATAGGTACCGCTTTGGTGGGAAGGTAACAGCGTTCCGTGCGCCTTGGTGTTAAGTCATGCCAGCCACATGACCACGGAAACGTCTTCGGACAGTGCTGGCTCTTCGGCTTTGAAACGGAGATGAGCACCGCAACCCTAGAGTCGGATTTGACTGGCTTTCGAGCAAGGGAATCTTTACCTTTACCTTTACTCCCAGGTGCACAACCTCGCTTGACCTGTAGCTGAATGTGTGGGTAAGGTCCCCTTGAAAAGCGTTGTGCTTGGGGTGACATGAGTTGAAGTAATCGAGAGATAAAATCATTTTGTAAGGCGATTTGAACTGCAAAAGTGCTATATAACAAGGATTAAGGATCATTAGCGTTCAGACATGCAAGTCGTCCCCCCCCCCCCCCCCACGGGGGGGGCTTCTGTGCAGCGGGCTCTCTCTGCGCCCATTGCCCCTAAGGCCTCGCCCCCCCCCCCCCCCGATGGTGTGGCTGTCCTGTGCAGGATGTGCTTCTGCAAACCAGTCTGAAGTTTGACTTGACAGATCAGTTCTAGGTAGGGTTACCAGCTTTCCAGTGGCAACTGGAGATCTGCTGTTACAATTGATCTCCAGATGATTAAGATCAGTTCCCCTGGAAAAACTGGCTACTTTGGAGGGTGAACTCTGGCATTATACCCTGCTGAGTGAGGCCCCTCCCCTTCCCAAATCCTGCCCTCCCCAGGCTCCACCCCCAAAATCTCCAGGTATTTCCCAACCCAGAGCTGGCAACCCTAGTTCTAGAAGCCCCCTTTTAATTCCCATTACATTATGAATTGAAGCAACTTGGGTGGGGGGGGGGATGACTGACCTTTTCCCAGTTGGTAGGATTTGGTGCTTGACACTGTAGACTGGCCTGTTTCCCTTTTCACTCCTTTCTCTGGAAGCACTTGGTAGATCTCTACCTGATGCCCTGGAAGAACAAAGCAACTAACCTGGTGGCTCAATCTATATCTCAAGGACTTCCTGTCTATCCCCCAGCGTGGCCCCAGCTGCTAAGGAACACCTGTTTCCTATATGCAGATGGAAAACAGGCTACTGACCAGGGGTCATTTCAAGGGGGAACGAGCAGGAGCAGCGTTCCGGTAGTAACAAGCCCAGGAGCAGGGAACCCAGATGCTTGCATGGCTGCCCTTTGCTTCTCCAGCAAGCCCACCGTGGCCGGTTGCTTGGGAGACAGACATGCCCCCCCTTTTCCCTGAGCCTCTTCGCTTGTGTGAACAAACTCGGGGAAGTGGGGAAGGGAAAGAAAGGCATTTTAAACATGCCTGCCCTTTGTCAGGGGGTGTGGCATATGCAAATGAGTTATGCTAATGAGCTCCTGCACCTCTTTTTCTACGAAATGACCCCTGCTACTGACCATTCCCCAACATGAGCAATACTGGAGGCTCTGGTTGGCTTTTGCTATAATGCATCATTTGCAATCTGATTCACGTGCTACAAAGTCCACCTGGCACCAGACACGGGGACCGTCAACAGCTCTGCACCTGGAACTCTGTGCTCGGCAGTCAGTTCCCAGTCAGCCTGACCTACCCCACAGGGTTGTTATGAGAATAAAATAGAGGAAAGGAGAATAATGCAAGCCACTCTGGATCCCCATTGGGGAGGAAGTGGGGGGTACAAATGAAGTAAATAAATTCAAAACAGGCTAAGTAACTTTTAAGCGTTTGTTGGAAGACCCTAGACAACCACTGCCAGTCCAAGGAGACAATATTGACTTTGATAGACCAAAGGCCTGATTTGGTGTAAGGTCACTTCATGTGTTTAGGAGCAGCCCTGGAGAGCATAAAGGGGATCAGAGGCAAAGGGCACAAGTGGCCCTTGCAAGGGTAAAGAATATCTAGGTTAGGCATGGGCAAATGGAGGGCCCCCCCCAGCCATATGTCACGTCTAGAGGCTTACTAGGTACCCACACACACACACACACACACACACACACACACATTGACAACTACTTATCTTGAGAGATGGGCAAAGGGCTCTTTAACCCTTGTACCTGCACATGGGAGTGGAAAGAATAGCTTGGGTGGAGCCCTTTGCCCACACCATTGTCTTCTGCCACTCGTCCCTGTGCAGAAACCAGGATACAGGCAGCGTGACGTGAGCAGATGCTGTACCTACCTACAGGGGAGGAGCTCTACCAAAGCCTCAGCTCCCGTTCACTTTGGAGAGGAGAGGGAAATGCTTGTCTCAGGGCCACAGGGATCGGGTGAGTAAGTGAGCTCTCTAGTCCCTACTAAAAAAGTGGTGGTCTTTAAGGAAAACAAAAAACTTGCAGACCAAAGCTACAGCCCTTGCTGAGATCCCTTTAGTCAACTCCCAGAATGTAACAGACCTATCTTGTACATGCATTGTGGTCGTCCTCCAGTTAGTCTGATGTATGGCTTGGGGGTGGGGTGGGGTTGAGATTGCTTGCACACATACATTCTCTGGTGATGTACACAAGCAAGTATGAGGCTTGTGATATTTTAGCAATTCTTGGCCGGAAGCAGGAGGGACCAGTTATTTTTTTTTTAAAAAAAGGTTCGCTACTTCTTTGGCAAGCGGTACAGACAAAACAACAAACCGTTCAGAGCCACGTGTTGCTTGAAAAGCAAGCAGAGGAGACACTGATAGATTATCCGGCTGGAAAACTCTTTGTTTATCCTCCCGAGTCTTTTTTCCTATTATAGGGAGTTTCTGCTGGTTTTCATGCTTCTCAGGAATGAAACTGCCCTTAACTATTGGTTTTGGGGTTTTTTGGCTAGCTATTTTCATCTTTTCCACACCCATTTCTGTTCTTTGGTCCAAGACTTTTTGTGTGTGCCAGAGGCAATTCCCCCCCCCCCCAAAAAATAGTCCCTTCTCTCCTACTAGGAAAGCTGGGGCTCAGTCCACAGAAGTTCTCTTGCACATGCCTGACCAAAAAGATCCAGAGCAATGCAAAGGTGGAGTGTGTGTGTAGGAAAACTTCAAATGACCCCAAGATGCAAAGTCAAATTTATCTCTGCATTCCCACTCCACATGCACACTTCTTCCAAAGAGCTCAGAGTGGTATACATACAGTTGCAAACTCCAGGTTGGGAAATACCTGGGGATTTTGGGGGTGGAGCTTGAGGAGGGGCAGGGTTTGGGGAGGGGAGGGACTTAAATGGGGCAGAATGCCATACAGTCCACCTTCCGAAGTGGCTATTTTCTCCAGGCGAACGAGAGCCAGTTTGGTGTAGTGGTCAGGAGTGTGGAGTCTAATCTGGGAGAACTGGGTTTGATTCCCCACTCTTCCACATGCAGCTGCTGGTATGACCTTGGGTCAGTTACAAGTTCTTTCAGAGCTGTTCTCTCACGAGCAGTTCTCGAGAGAGCTCTCTCAGCTCCACCTGCCTCACAGGGTGTCTGTTATGGGGAGGGGAAGGAGACTGTAAGCCGCTCTGAGACTCCTTCAGGTAGTGAAGGGCGGGGTATAAATGCAATGTCGTCTTCTTTGTTGCCTGGAGATCAGTTGTAATCCCAGGAGATCTCCAGCCAACAGCTGGAGGTTGGCAACCCTAGGTATATAATCCTCCCCCCTACTTTTTCTTCACAGCAACCCTGTGAAGTAGGTTAGGCTGGCAGAGAGCAAGGACACCTAGATATCTGCATGGTGGACAGGGGGGTGTCCTCTAGCCATAGCACCACGTGGGCTTTCCAGAGCTCTCTGCAGGGAGAGCAGATCTTGAAAACCAGTGTGGCATTCTGGGTGGAACACCAGACGAGTACTGGGTTCAGATCCCCGGTAAGAATCCTTATGCACAGTTTGGCGGCAGGGCAGCTCTAGCTGACGGCCACTTTGGCCAGAGAGTCTGGTGATGGAAGCCCCACTTCCAGAGGCAGAAACAAGTTTTGCGCAGAGAAGAGGCTTAGAATTTGCACGATGCCAACAGCTCAACCCCTCCCCTACCCCCCCCCAGTTCAGCTCTAATTGTTGGCGTAACGATGGCACTGGGGCTATGCCAGCTTGAGCTGCTCGGGGGTGGTGGCGGGAAATAGGGCATGCACGCAGAAATGAAATCAAGGCCACAGTGAGGGCTCTTGGAGTTCTCTCTGGGGTCGGGTGAGCTTTAGAGAACAGCCGTTTCGTGGGGCTGCTGTTTACAGGGGAAGGGGAATTCGGTTTGCTTCGGGAGCGTAATTTGCAACAGGACGCCATGCGGGGCCCTGTTGCTCATCGGGGAGGCCGGGCCCATTTCCCTCCACGTTTAGATTTAATAGGCAGAAAAAAAGCTTGAAGCTTTCTGCGGCCGGGCTTCTCACGCAAGTTCTCCAGGGTCCTGGCACAGCTGGATGCGCAGACACACACCACCGCCTCCTTGGCCATGTCCCCTCCCTTTTTTTTCCTGCACAGCTGGCTTTCTGCTTTTAGCCCTAAAGGTGGGAAAACAGCAGATCAGAAAGCAAGGGCTGTACAGTCCTCCCGAGGAGACAGCTGGGCTCGGAGCAGAGAGCCAGCGTGGGACTGCAGACCTCCTAATCCTGGGAAGTTTACGGGGATCTTGTCGTGATTCTTCTCTCCCAGTTTTTCCTTCTAGAAGAGGGTGCCATCCACAGGGCCAGAGATTCAAAGGAGGATCAGGCGTGGGGGAGGAGGGGGCCTGCTTTAGGGCCAAGATACACAATATGCCCAGCATGTGCCAGGTCAGAGGCGTGCAACCTGGCTCACAGTCGGAGGACCACTGAGGGGCATTCACCTTAAGAGAGCCAATTGGGTGTTGGTGGTTAAGTGGACAGTAATCTGGAGAACTGGGTTTGATTCCCCAATTCTCCACATGCAGCCAGCTGGGTGACCTTGGGTCAGTCACAGTCCTCTCAGAGCTGTTCTCTCAAGAGCAGTTCTCTCAGAGCTCTCTGAGCCCCAGCTACCTCACAGGGTATCTGTTGTGAGGAGGGGAAGGGAAAGGGATTGTAAACTGCTCTGAGACGCTGAGTGAAGGGCAGGGTATAAATCCAACTCCTCCTGCTGCTGTGAGGTGGAGAAGAACTTCCGGTTTCCCTCCCACCCCACTTTTACCAGTGGAAATAATGGGGGGGGGCTTTCTGCCCCATTTTTCTGGCTCCATCCATGTGTCCGTCCTAGGGCAGTCATCAGTTAACGTATAGCATTCTAGTGATCGATCTCTCCTCTTATGGGTGTGTCTAATGCATCTTTTAAGGCCGTGGCTCAGTGGTAGGACATTTGCTTTGCAAACAGAAGATCCCGAGTTCAATCCTCAGCAGCACCCGCTGAACAGAGCAGGTGATGTGAAAGACTCAAGACCTTGGGGAGCGGCTGCCAATCAGAATAGGCAATACCAACCTGGATAGGCCAGTGGTCTGATTCAATGTAAAACAGCGAGTTGTGTCTCAGTGGTAGAGCATCTGCTTTGCACGTGGAAGTTCTCAAGTTTAGTCTCCAGCATCTGCAGTTAAAAGGATCAAGTAGTGGGTGATGTGAAAAACTTCTGCCTGAGAACCTGGACATCTGCTGCCTGTCAGAGTATGCAGTACAGATCTCGATAGACCAATGGTTTCACTCTGTGTACAGCAGCTTCCAGCATGGCCCTCTGGGCTCAGAAAACACACTGGTGGGAGTCTTATGAGAGGTGGAATATTTCATTCTGTGCCCTCGGGAACTTGAAATGACCCCCCCTAGAGCTGGTGTTTGCCTTACTGTGGCAAACATACAGGGACTAGTTATCAGCATTGGATTGGATGAACATATGGAGCAGAGGTCAATCAGTGGCTATTAGCCACAAGGTATAGATGGAACACTCTGTCTGTGGCAGTGATGCTCTGTGTTCTTGGTGCTTGGGGAGCAACAGTGGGAGGGCTTCTGGAGTTCTGGCCCTGCCAGTGGACCTCCTGATGGCACCTGGATTTTGGCCACTGTGTGACAACGAGTGTTGGACTGGATGGGCCACTGGCCTGATCCAACATGGCTTCTCTTATGTTCTTATGCAGCAGCCATTGCTATTGCTCATGGCAATGGAGGCCACAAGTTAACCAGTGTTGTATGATAAAATACTTCTGTAGTGGTTAAGTGCGCAGACTCTAATCTGGGAGAACCGGGTTTGATTCCCCACTCCTCCTCTTGCACCTGGCTGGATGACCTTGGGCAAGCCATAGTTCTGATAAGGGCTGTTCTTGAAAAAGAGCAGTTTCTGTCAAGAGCTCTCTCAGCCCCACCCACCTCACAGGGTGTCTGTTGTGGGGAGGGGAAGGGAAAGGAGTTTGTAAGCCGCTCTAAGACATCTTTGGGTTGTGAAGGGTGGGGTATAAATCCAATCTCTTCTTCTTCTTCTTCTTCTTCTGCCTGCCGTTCCCCTACTGTGTCATTGGGAGACCTGCCTTTGCTTCAAACTATGGACATAAGAAAGTGGAAGAAGAATTTGACTGTTCATCATTCTGTATCTCTCTTGCTGTGGACTTCTGTCCCTAGACTGACCACTGACCTCAGAAGTTTGGGGACTGTCATTGAAAATGGCTTGAATAAGTAATCCAAAAGAATCAGTTTGGCAGCAGTATCAGTTTGGCAGACGCTCTTTCTATGGCCTTTGGGTCTCTGCTTATGGCACACTACAAGCCTGCACTGGCTGGGCTCTGGGGTGCCCCAACAGCACAGGAGGGCAGCCTGCTGTGCCAATATTGTAGTAGCTACAGTGTTGCTCCAAGATCTGGGAGACCCTGGTTCAAATCCCCATTCCACCTCACAGGGTTGTTGGGGGGAAGATCCATCTAGGCCAGCCTGAGCACCTTGGAATGCTGGGACAAAAATGTGCCAGATAAATATAAGAACATAAGAGAAGCCATGTTGGATCAGGCCAATGGCCCATCCAGTCCAACACTCTGTGTCACACAGTGGCCAAAACCCGGGTGCCATAAGCAGTGATATTGCTGATATGTCACTGACACTCCCTTCACTGCTAAAGGATGTCCAAGGAAGGACCGTGGCTCAGTGAAAGAGCCTCTGCTTGGCATACAGAAGGTCCCAGGTTCAATCCTTGGCACTCCTAGTTAAAAGGACCAGGCAGTAGGTGATGTGAAATACTTCAGCCTGAGACCCCGGAGGGCCACTGCCAGTATGAGTAAACAAGACTGACCTTGATGGACTGATGGTCTGGTTCACTATGAGGCAGTTTCATGTGTCTCCACGTGTCTCTTGCTGTGTTTCACGGAACACTGGAATACAACTCTCTGCCATGAGAGATACAAAGGAGCATCCCGGCATTCTTTCAGAAGATCTTCAGTCACAGAGGGCAGCAACATGTCTTGTTCTAAACTTGGGCAGATGGATCTGGGCATGGTGGTAGTTGGTGGCTTGTTTGTGGGGAAGGGGTTGCCTTAGCTGCTCTTTCGGTCCCTTCAAAACTGCCTCCGCCCTGGGAATGATTGCCGGCCTCCGCTACTGGCTTGCTAGCCAGTTGGCTTTTGCGCCAACTACTTTCTCAGTTATATATGTATTTTTCATGACCCTTCCTCCCCGCTTGATGAAGCACACCACAGCCTCGTCAGAATTTCCGTTCATCCAGGCGGAGATGTTGTAAAATCCATGACGGCTGCAGCCAGCATTTCGGTTCCAGGCTAAAGTCTGGTGCTCTTGACTGCCAAGTGGTTCTCCTTCCAGAAATCCAAGGGGTGGGGGCGGGGGAGAACAGGATGACTCTGCTGTTCAAGCAAAGCAGCGTTTGTTTTACTGACTGGAAGGCACCGGACAGAGATCCTACATATGCAGGATTGGAAGTGGATCTCACCCGCTGAAATGCTGAAGAAACGGAGCGTGAGCTGTGCTTAAGGTCCTGCCCCAGTGGCTGAATCGGAACCAAAATTGGGGGTGATGGATGTGTTTGAAATGGATTTCCCCCCAGCAATGCTTCCTGGCCTGGAACCTGGTGGTGGTGGGAAGTCCTAGGTTTTTCATTCATCACCCGGGAGAGGAGAAGAGTATTGGGAACTCTCGGGCTTGAATGGAGATCTTTAGGATTGGGAAAGGGATCCAGCCTAGCAATTCCCATAGACTTGGGCCTTTTGAGAGAGGTGTGTGTCTGTGTGTCTCTCTGTGTGTATGTGTGTATTGCACTGGGCACAGTGGGTGCCAGTAGTACAGAATCTCTGGTTTAGGAATGGGTTCTAGCCTAGCAATTACCATGGATTTGGGCCTCCTAAGGGAGAGAGGTGGAGTGTGTGTGTGTTGCATTGGCTGCTGTGGTTGGAAGAAGTGCAGAATCTCTAGTCTGGCTAGCTTCGGGAAAGTGAGGGGTCTGCCCTTTGTCTGACCCGAAAACAACGCTTTCCATTGGCCCCACTTCAGGCTTCCTTGTACAGTTCAAACTGAAGAGTCCCTAGGCTTGCATTCAGGTGTGGATGTTTGTGGCAGGCCTTGGAGTCGGTGCTGCCACTGAAGAGCAGATGTGAATGGGGGGTTGGTGGCTTCCGGCAGGGGTACAGACAGGGAGGGGAAACAATTCCTCATTTTAAGCTTTTTTGGGAGAGAGGAAAAACACTTTTTAAATGCTCAGAGGCTGGAAAGGTATAGCAAGAGGAAGGTTATTTTTTTGGAATGTTGACCCTTCAGTGGAATGTTGCAGCCATCATGGAATGTTGACCCTGTAGGATTGCTGGAGCCAGCTGGGAAATATGGTCGCAGGTTCTCAGAATTGATGATAACGGGTTGCTAGAGGTTTGTTGGTGGTAGGGAATTCGGTAGAATGGAGGGAGGGCTCCTTAGTTGCCTGCAGGGAGTTGAATCCCTGGTTCACTTGCCGCTCATACAGAGACGGCTCCTGCCCTTCTTTGGGCTTCCTGCAGGCCAGCTAGATCCTTGAATCAGGCCCGCCATAAGTTGTTGTGCATGCCACTTGGCTTCTTGCTCGTTGCTGCTTGGATGAAGAGCAGTTTCTCTCAAGAGGCAGCTCACGTGGGGCAGGGAGCAGACGCGCCGGGTGGGAGGAATGTCTTGGTTAGGGAAAGGGAAAGTGTGAGCGTTTTGCCTGGCTCTGTGGACCCTGCCTGGCCTTTCATCTTGGCCGAGGGGAGAAAACAAGCTTTGAAGCTTGCACAGTTCTGAAGCTGATCGGTCTTGGAGGGCAAGACGGCCTTTGAGAGCTGACTCTGCTCTGACGGGAAAAGACGCGGAGCTCCTGTAATGTAGATCCTGTTTTCCAGTCACCTTTTGTCAGTTCAGTAGAGAAGAGATCAATGAGGCCACAAGTGGGGACCAAACACTTGCTAGTTCTGCATTCTCTGCCCCCTTTCCCCGGTGGTAACTGAATGTGACCTGACCCGGATGGCTGAGGCTGGCCCGATCTTGTCAGTTCTTGGAAAGATAAGCAGGGTCAGCCTGGCTAGTATTTGGATGGGAGACCACTCTACTGGGGTAGGCAATGGCAAAGCCACCTCTGTTTGTCTCATGTCTTGAAAACCCCATAAGGGGTCCCCATAAGTCAGCTGTGACTTGATGGCACTTTCTACCATCACCAGCTGGTTGCAGGGAAAGCGTCACCCCTTTAAGAATAAACTGTGGGGTACCAAAGAAGCCATCCATGTTGATAAGAACAGAAGAGTCCCCTTGCTAGACCAGACCAGTGGTCCATTTAATCGAACATCCTCTTTCACACAGTGGCCAACCACATGCCCTGGAGGACTGACAATCAGGGCAGGATTGTGTGCAGTTCTGGAAGCCTCGTTTCAAGAAGGTTGTGGGTGCAGAGGAGAGCAACGAGGATGATTGGGGGCCTGGAGACCAAGCCCTGTGAGGAAAGGCTGAGGGACTTGGGAACGTTCAGTCTGGAGAAGAGGTTGACGGGGGACATGGTTTCTCTCTTGAAGTATCTGAAGGTCTGTCACTTAGAGGAGGGCAGGGAGCTGTTCCTGTTGGCAGCAGAGGAGAGGACTTGCAATCATGGGTTTAAATTAAGGGTGGGAAGGACCCGGCTGGATCTTAGGAAAAACCTTTTTTACAGTAAGAGTTGAGTTGTTCAACAGTGGAATCGGCTGCTGAGGGAGGTGGAGAGCTCCCCCTCTCTGGCAGTCTTTAAGCAGCGGCTGGACAAACACATGTCAGGGATGCTCTAGGCTGATCCTGCATTGAGTAGGGGGCTGGACTAGATGGCCTGTGTGGCCCCTTCCGACTCTGTGTTTCTAGGAAGACCAAGACCTGATGTCCTGACATTGCCTCCTAGCACTGTTATTCAGAGGTTGACTGCCTCTGAATGTGGAGGTCCCCTTGAGTCACCATGCCTAACAGCCATGGAGGGACCTCTTCTCCACAAATCTATCTAATCCCCTATGGGAGCCATCTATGCTCATGGCCATCCCTACGTCCACTGGCAGTGAATCCCACAGTCTGGACACTCGCCGGGTGAAGGATTCTTTCCTTTTTGTCCCTCCTGACCCTCTTGCTTATCAACTTCATTTGGTGCCCCAGAGGTCATGGAGGAAAACTGTGCGTATAAGAGGATCTTTGTTTCCGTCACGTTAGTTCCTGCTGCAGCCAAAGATCCTGCCGCTGCTTTAAAGTGCACAGCGGCTTGTCTTTTCAGTGGTAAGACAGGGTACGTCCTTTTCTGCATGCATGTTTCCCCCCAATTTTTGTACACAAAATGCCCTGAAGAAGAAAAAAAAGGTAAATGGACTGAAAATTTGGCTGAACTGGGCTTAAGGTTGGAAGCTGTTGCGAGGATAGCTGCAGGAAAGCTCTTTGTAAAATGCCAACATTGGTGATGTTCAACACCAGGGCGCTCTCTGCTCTTCCCGGCTGGAGTTGAGTCCTGGGCCCAACACTGAGGGGCCCAGTGATGGAGGGCAAGGCCGTGCCAGTCTGCAATTGCAGCAATCGTGCTGTGAAACTTGGGGGTGTTAACTGAATTTGGCAAACACACTGTTTTGCCTATGAACATTTCGATTTCTGCCGTGCCCATAAAAGGTGAAACTACAGTTTGTTCCCGACAGTACTAATGCAATTTGATATTCTGTATTACTGATAAAATGGATGCCTGTTTTTGCAGTGGTTGGTTATAAATGGTGAATGTTACGGATTGCCTAAAAGAAGAAGAAAACTGAAACGATGGTGATGAAAATGGGCAAAGCGGGAAAGGCTGATGGTTATAACACAAAAAAAGTTTCAAGTTGGTAGCCGCACTGGTCTGTAGTAGAACAGTTAGATTTGAGTCCAGTAACGCCTTTAGAGATGAACAAGAGTTTCAAGGTGTAAGCTTTTGAGAGTCAAAAAGTTCTCTAACGAAGGAAGCTTCATTTGAAAGCCAGAGGTCTTGTAGCCCTTGTGGATATTATGCTGATTTCAGGGGTCATTTAGTAGAAAAAAAGGTGCAGGAGCTCATTAGCATAACTCATTAGCATAACTTATTTGCATATGCTACACCCCCTGACATCACCGGAAGTGTGTCAGAAGGCAACACCCACCGCTCAGGCTCCACTGGACTGTTTTGGATTGCTAGTTATTGGGGGGGGGAACGTGCAGATCTGTCCTCACAGAGGAGGGAGAGCTGTACCTGAATAAAACTTGGTCTTAAAGGTGCCACTGGACTGTTTTGGATTGCTAGCTATGGGGGGAGACACTCACGCAAATCTGCCCTCACAGAGAAGGGAGAGCTTGTACCTGAAGGCGGGCTGCTTTTTTACCTGGCTGCTTCTTGCTCCTCGTGGCCCAACTGAGTGCTGCTGGGAGCAGGGGGCGGGGCTTGTTGCATGTGCCCACCCCCTGGGCTCCTTACTGCCGGAGCTCCGCTCCTGTGCGCTCCCGCAGGAAATGACCCCTGGCTGATAGCTATCTAAACAGGTGTAACTACGTTGTCCAGTTCGTAGCACAGGTTAAATGGGATGCTGAAAAACAATTCCAGTTATGCTACGCAAAGAAGTGCGTGCACAAATAGCTCAGCAGCAATTGATAGGTGGTGAATAATGTTGTCATTAGTACAGAGAGACCCAAAGGTGGTAAGTTCCTTAATTAACAATGTGCCTTTGAGCTGGAAATACTGGCAGATGTGGCGGGAGGAGTGGGTGCCTTTGGGAAATCGCACATGCACAACCCCTCCCCCCTCTCTGTAAGACACATTCAGACTGTTCAGGTGCAGACCGACCGTGTGGCAAGGGTTCAGCTCCTGTGACTGCTACCCATAAGCAGAACATGAGCTTCAACAGGCAACCAATTGGGCATCTCTGGTGCAAAGGCACATGGAGTAGTTTGTGTCTTGCCCGCATCATATTTAAATTGTACTTCAGACTTGAGGGGAGGGGGCACAGAGGAGCTGAGCAGGGTTTTCTATGGGTATTCAGCAGAAGTGGCTATAGGCTCATGTACTTGATGCATACAGCGCACAGGCTTCGGCTTCCCTCCTTGTGGAACTTTGGCTTTCAATTGGCTAATACTTAGGAGCATTTAAGCATAACAATGCAACTTAAACGAACAGCATTGGCGCCAGGGTTGCTCAGTAAAAGGAGTTCCTTCTTCCAGGTATATCTTCCTATAGCTTTGGTGCCAGCTAGGTGTGGGCCTCTCCCTTGCACATGGGTATTGCCCATAGCGATGAGTGTGATGGAGCATCAGTTCCCCAAAAGACCAGCCAGCAGCTAAACAACTGAGGTTCGTGCAACCAGCTAAAGCCGGGCTGAATTGCCAGGGCTTTTGGGACGCTTTGGCGGCCGAGTTAAGCTTATGGAAAAACTGGTTGGCCGGAGATGAATCTTAAGTAGTCTGCGGGGCGGCGAGCCAGGAGCCCGTTCTGCAGAGTGGAACAGGTCTGCAGTGCAGCCGACCGGGAAAGGGATCTGAAGGTGGCTGGGGTGGGAAGAAGGAAAAATTCCTCTGGAGCTGTTGGAAGTGCAGAAGCCAGGACTGGGGGGGAGACGAAGGGTGTGGCTGCGGCTGGAAAGAAAGAGAGGCGTCCCTTCAAGGAATGGGTGGGCTTCTTGCAGTCCCACCTTCTGGAATTCTGGCTGTCGCCCTTCACCTTTGAGGACTGAGACGTGTGAACTTCAAAGGAGACTCATGTGAAGGCACCTCCCTGTTTTGCAGACCCTCCTGTCCCGTTGATGTCCGCCAGGGCTGTGTGCTCCAGGAGCAAAGGGAGGGAGCGTTTAATAAGCAGCATATTCTGCCTGGGGAAGGCACTGCAAGCTGGCCATAAAAACAAGTTTGCATAGGCAAATTAGTGTGTGTGTGTGTGTGTGTGTGTGTGTGTGTGTGTGATTCCTCGCTCCGTTTCGTCTAGAGAGGGACTGGCTGACCTTTCTCCTTAGGTGCAAAACGCTTTTGAACGCCTGAGCGAGCATTTCCTTCTTTTGAGCCTGGAGTTAAATAAAATGGACCTTTCCGTCATGAGAGTCGCTGCCAGCTGGAAGAAATGTGTGCCGTGGTCTTTAAAAAAATAAAACCTGAATTGCAACCAGGTGTGGAAACCAGATGCGCTTTGCATGGCTCCGAAGGGCCTTGGCGTTGACAGTGGTGGCGGCCCCGGGCCCACGTTGCCAAGCTAACCTGCTCCTTTCCACATGGCCCGGCTGCAGATCTTGACGCTTCTGTCATGGTGGTGAGTGGCTTGCTTGGACCCGTTCCGTAGCAGCCCATGTTTTCACTGATAAAACCAGGAATCCTTGTGTGCCTGCACCACTGCTATTCATTGGCTGCGTGCCACATATGTGCCTTTTTTGCACTAGTGAAAGTTCTTAAACTCATCGTTCACTGACACCGCAATAGTCTGCCTTCACTTCACTTGTGAAGCAGGCTGTTGGAGGGGGTGTCGTGTGTTAGGGCTCAGACTCTGAAAGGAGTCTGCATTGCATTGAAAAGTGGATTGCAAGCATGCACGGCCTCGGTTTGCTTTGGGCACCGCACTGTAGGGTTGCCAGCTCTCAGTTGGGAAATTCCTGGAGATTTGGGGGACTGGAGCCTGGGGGGGCGGGGTTGGAAAGGGGAGGGACCTCAATAGGGTATAATGCCACAGGGTTGTTAGGAGTGGAGGACTTTGCGCTGTCTCCTGTCTCAGAGATGGCACCAAAGGGTTTGGACAGGTAGAGATGTCAGGGCACAGAGAGCATCCTTTCCTTCCTGCTCTCTGATCTTTTCCTTTGAAGTAGGATGCTGCTCAAGGGCGATTTCCTCTGTTCCCCCCCCCTCTTTCTCTCACTTCGCTCTCGCAGGCACACAAAAGAAGCTGCATGATCTCTCCATCTTGCACCATGGAGGCTGGACATGCATCCAGCATCCAACACCATCTAGTTAGTTAGAGTAGGTCAACTGTAATGTACTGTCGCCATTACCACGTGTAGTGCATTCAGCCTGACATGCCCGGACTTGCCCGGGCTGACCAGGCAATACTCCTCAGTAGCTTCAGTCGAAAGACAAAGGATCCATAGGATCCTAGCCGGCCCAATCAAAGGGCCAGCTTCCCAGCCGGGGGACCAATAGTCGCCCGGTTACTGTAAATAGCCTATCGGGAGTAGGGGGTGTGTTTAGGTGTGCTTGGTGGCGGGTTTTCTGAACGCATATAAACCGGCCTGCGAGCTGGTTTCTTTGTCTTGTTCCTGAACTAATAAAGTACTCTTGCTGAATCACTCTTGCTGAATCACTCCACGTTCTGAGTACTTTTCACTGGCGACGAAGGTGGGATCTACGACCCCATGAACAAGACCCGGACGCCAACACGAGTACCGCACCGAGCCTGACGCCGAGACCTCTCCGGGAACCGCGCAACTTCGCATCCCAGCTCTCCGGCAACTGCTCATCGCTCCGCTCCCGGCTCCGCTTGCACACTGCTGACCCCTCGAGCAGCAGCATCGCTCTCCACGCCTAGCGCGCTTCAGGCTAAGCTCGCTCGACCAGCGCGCCCGCCTCACCCCTCCCGGTCCTCCGAGCGTCCACGAGCATCCGCGGGAATGTCGGAGCAAAATGCCACCTCCGCTCCCTCCTCTGCTTCCACCTCCTCATCCTCCGGGCCCAACGCATCCTCCGGGGTCGCCACCGCCGCTCCAGCAGGGACCTCGCACGAAGGCATCGCTCCGTTTGACTTGGCCCACCCCGAACGATGGACCACATGGGTGAGGATCCTCAAGCACTACCTTGCCTGCATGCGGGTCACCGACGCCGAATTGAAGAGATCCCAGCTCATCCGGCTGTGTGGGATGGACACCCTGCTCCTTCTGCAGAACCTAATCTCACCTAAGGAGGTAGAGGAGGTGAGCTTCGAGGCCCTCATCACGGCTCTCACGGCCCATCTAGCGCCACAGCCCTCCAAATTTGCGGCCCGCATGGATTTTTTTGTGAAGGTCCAGGGCCCCGAAGAGAAAGCTGCGGACTTCCTGGCCAACCTTCGCAAGGCCGCCATGAAATGCGATTTCAGCAACCTGGACGAGACCCTGCTGAATCAGTTCTTGTTGGGTTTACGAGAGGCCAAACTGAGGAGGCGCCTCATTCGCGATGATGACCTCACGCTGGCCACGGCTTTAAAGGATGCGGCTGCTTTCGAGAATGAGCGTCCGGGCCACAGCGGCCATCGGGTACACCGCACCCAAGCCGGAGGGGATTCGGCAGACTCCGAAGAGGAGGCAGTGGCGCAACTCCACCGCAAGCCGTCACAACCTCACCGTTCGAAGGGCGCACCGCCAGCGAGGCCGTCGGAGCCAGCTTCCTCCTGTGCCAGCTGCGGGGACGCGCATGACCGTCGGAGCTGCCGTTTCCGCGAGGCGGTCTGCAGGTCCTGCAACAAGCAGGGCCACATCGCCAAGGTCTGCCGCAGCCGCCGCCAGCCATCCAGGAAACCCAGCCACCAGTGGGAACCCATCCACACTGTGGACCTCCATTCGATCGACACAAATGCCGTCGGCCACCAGCCCCAGCCCCAGGTAGGTGACTTGCCCCGTCAGAGCCGAAACAAAGTCCATGTTACGGTCCGGATAGAGGGGTCCCCCTGTAGCATGGAACTTGACACGGGCTCCGAGTTTACCATTATCTCGGAGGAGACGTTGCGGACAGTGTGTCCCAACGGGGGACCCCCTCTGCGCAAACCACACATCAGGCTTCAGGATTTCAATAAGAATCCTGTGGTGGTGCGGGGCTGGGGCACGTTCCTGGTGGAGTTCCAGGACTTCAAGGGTTGTTTGGACATTCTGGTGGTGGGGGGCCGGCTTTCCAGTCTCCTGGGGATGTCGTGGTTTAAGCCGCTGGGCTTGACCATCGGGGGCATCCACCAGCTGCAGCAAGCCGATTTCGCGGACGTTTGCAACGAATTCCCCCGGGTTTTCGATGGGTCCTTAGGCAAGTTCACGGGGGCCCCCATCTCCCTGGACCTGGACCCGGCGGTCCGGCCCATACGGATCAAGGCCAGGTTCCCGCCCTTAACGGTACGGCCGAAAATCGAGGCGGAACTCGACAAGCTGGTGGCGCAAGGGGTGTTGGAGCCGGTGGCATCGGCACGCTGGGAAACCCCCATTGTCACACCGATCAAACCAAACGGGGACGTCCGGATCTGTGCGGACTATAAGTGCACAATTAACAAAGCGCTGCAGGACCACGCGTACCCCGTTCCGGTGGTCAGCCACGTGCTGGCGGCGCTCGCGGGGGCTCGCATATTTGGAAAGCTGGACTTGGCGCAGGCCTATCAGCAGCTGCCGGTGGACGCCGCCACGGCGGAAGCCCAGACGATCGCCACGCACAGAGGGGCTTTCAAGGTCCACCGGCTCCAGTTCGGCGTCTCGGTGGCTCCGGGGATTTTTCAATCTTTCATGGACTCTCTCCTCAAAGGTATCCCCGGGGTACAGCCCTTTCTAGATGACGTCTTGATCGCCGCCCCCGACGCCGCGTCGTTTGCCACCCGACTCCGTACCGTTCTCCAACGCTTCGACCAGGCGGGGCTGAAGGTGAAGCGCGAAAAATGCTTGCTCGGCGTGCCCAAAGTGGAGTTTCTAGGGTTCGCGGTCGACGCACAGGGCATTCACCCCACGGCGGAGAAGACCAGGGCGATCTCGAACGCCCCAGCCCCCACATCAAAGACCGAGCTACAGGCCTTCTTAGGCCTCCTGAACTTTTACCACTCTTTTCTTCCCCTCAAAGCTGCAGTAGCCTTTAACCCTTCCCCTCCCACACCTTATTTGCATCAGACTTCTGCACGCTGCTGTTAAAAATGTAAAGGAGAAAAATGTGTCTCTGAAAAGCACATCTTTTCCCCCTTTGAAATGCTCACTACAGAGGAGGGAAGCCTGGTTTTCTATAGTATGGAGACTGAAGGGTTAAGCCCCCTTCTCTTCCTTGCATAACCCCAAGGCATACTGTGGATGAACTGACTCCTGATCTTTGTCTCCATGGTGTTTGGTTCTTTCTGCTCAGGAGAGAGGGAAGAAAGGGGAAGCCCCCAGACATGGTGCCCCTGCCAGGGAGGCTGTTGTTTCCAAATAGATGCTCTTGGCAGACCCAAAAGTGATGCTTTCTGGAGTAGAGCAAAGGCAAGATTGGTGCCTGTGGGTACCATATTGAGGGTTCACTGCCTCAGCAGTACACGTGTTTTTTACCCACCCTGTGAAGTGGGTTGGAGACTGATTGGCCCCCGGACACTCAGGGAGCTGCATGTGGACTTAAGAGTGTTGTTTTTAAACCCAGGTCACCCTCTTCCAGGGCTATTTTTGGGCAGGAACGCACAGGAACGGAGTTCCGGCTGGCTCCCAAGTTGGCCACACCCAGCAGGAACTCATTAGCATAATAGGCCACACCCAACAGCAGAAACTCATTAGGATTGGCTACATTAGGGGGTGTGTGGCCTAACATGCAAAGGAGTTCCTGCTACAAAAAAGCCCTGGGTTTTGACAACAGAATAACAAGCAAAAGGTGGATGTGGCTGGATGACCACACTTCTTGTAACATGGGGGTGTGGCCTAATGGGCTAATGAGCTGTGCTGTCAGGGGTGTGGCCTAATATGCTAATGAGTTTGTGCTGTTGGGTGTGGCCTATTATGCTTATGAGTTCCTGCTGGGCTTTTTCTACAAAAAGAGCCCTGCCCTCTTCTATCCATAAGCCACTCTCTAATAGAGAGGCATCATCTCTTTTGCACTCTGAAAACCAAGGACAATAGCATGTTCAACAGTGTCTCTCTTGTGCCTTCTGGCACTGAGTCTCAGAGGGTTGGCCATGTTGGTCTGCCATAGAAGAGCTCGATTCAGGTCCAGTAGCACTTTAGAGACTCATAAGGGTTTGCCCCCGAAGCATTTCTCCCCTGCTCTAATCAAGCTGATTCCATTTTGCACTGTACCTTTGCATCCTGAGTCCCTTCTTGGCGATACCTCTCCCACCTTTTGACTGGGTTATAGGTAGATATAAGAGATATCCATTCTTTCTTGTATCTAAGGAAGGGCGCATTAACTCTTGAAAGCTTATCCCTCCCCCCCAAAAAAAATCGTGTTGGTTTCTAAGATGCTACAAGACTCCAATGTAGCTCCTGGAGCTGAGATGAAGTTCTTTCCCTTCCCTGTCTGTCTCTGGTCAGGCAACATTACTCTTTGCTTCTGAAATCTTATTGTCGGGGGCAAAACTGCTGAACAGTCTTCTTTCCTTGCTGTCTGGCAAGTTTCCCCCCCTCTTTATTTAAAGCCCACCATAAATATGTCTTGTATCCTTGGCTGAGATCTCTTTCATAAATGATGGAAAGTGAAATTTGTAAAATGTCTGTAGGAGGCTGAAGAAAGGCCCTTTGTCCCGCTTTGGTGGGGAGAACATTGGTCAGTTTCTTCGAAGCACTTTGCTGTCCCAGAAACCTCCTGTTTCGCAGGATGAATACGCCGCTTGTCTGGGCATCTGTCAGAACCTGCTCCTTAAGGTTGAAGCCTCGCTGGTTGGTGTCAGAACCGCAGATGGCACTTGGGCTGGAAAATGTGGTGGTCACCAATTTGTGCTGTTAAGAGCAACACTCCCCACCCCTCCCGGCCCTTGGCCGGTAGAGCAAAGCCGAGCTTCTGAGAATCTTCTGTGCCTCCCTGCAACTATGTTTCTATACTGGAAGAAAAGGGGGGCTTACGAGCTGGAGACTCTCCCCACAGATATGGTGGGACTGGACTACGGCATGGTGGAGCGCTTCTCCTGGAACTCGGCTACAGACATCGCCAACGATCTGGATGGTAGGTCAGACTCCTTGCATGCGGAAGGCTTGAGGGATGAAGTCAGCAAGCCTGGCGTTTGCATCTGCCCTCTTCACTTCCCACAGCCAACCCCAAAACTATGCAAATATTTTTAAGTGGAGATAATTTATTTCCGCACAGAGAAGTTGCTTTTCTTTCTTTCTTTCCAGACCCTGCCAGAGTTTGTTTTATGACCGGGCCAAACGTTTTTACAATTTTTTAAACAAAGTGTTAGATTTTGTAAATCGACAAAAGAATAGTGAAGATTGCGTGTGCCAGGCCAGGCTTTTAAGCTATTAGAG
>NW_015162523.1:334669-371326 GCF_001447785.1 Gekko japonicus | reverse complement strand
CGCACGTCGAGAGGTATATCCCTCTGTGAGAATTAGTGTGACTTTGGGCGCATCAGATTTTGCATGATGGCATGCTTTCTTTGCTGTTTTGAAGGCCTGGAACAGATAATCTCAAAAATGTGACGATAGAGGCACTAAAATGATCAAGGGGATGGAGCACCTTTCCTGTGAAGAAAGGTTAAAGAGGTGAGGGCTCTTTAGCTTGGAGAAACTACCATTGAGGGGTGACATGACAGGGGTTCACAAAATTATACATGGGGGAGAGAAGGTAGAGAAAGAAGAACTTTTCTCCCTTTCTCACAGTACAAGAACTCGTGGGCACTCAATGAAGTTAATGAGCAGTAGGCTTAGAACAGATAAAAGGAAGTACTTTTTCACCCAAAGAGTGATTAACGTGGGATTCTGGGGCAGTGATGCTCTGTATTCTTGGTGCTTGGGGGGCAACAGTGGGAGGAATTCTGGATTTCTGGCCCTGCTGCTGGACCTCCTGATGGCATCGGGATTTTGGCTACTGTGTGACACAGAGTGTTGGCCTGGAATGAGCCATTGGCCTGATCCAACATGGCTTATCTTATGTTCTTATGGACTCTATG
The DNA here is from genome assembly GCF_001447785.1 of Gekko japonicus. Lineage (NCBI taxonomy): Eukaryota > Metazoa > Chordata > Lepidosauria > Squamata > Gekkonidae > Gekko > Gekko japonicus. The sequence goes on along the minus strand of NW_015162523.1, from coordinate 370,733 downwards.
GCCTTGTACCCCACTGAGGTCCCTGTCCTCTCCAGGCTCCATCCTCAAATCTCCAGGAGTTTCCCAACCTGGATCTGGCAACCCTAGTGCCAGGGCACAGATGAGGTAAGCTAACTGCATAATGAAAGGGTCCCATGAGTCCAAAATGCCTTTCCCCAGCAGAGGGTCCTAGCTTTCTCAGCAGAGGGTCTAAGCTGCCTCACAAGGCTGTGACAGTGAGGAGATCTTTGGAGGGAAAGCAGGATTTATTTTTTAAAAATGTGATATCGGAAAGGCTGCCTGCTGCGCTTCTCCATGAGTCCTAGTTCTGCTGCCTTCCCATCACACTACTCTGCAGCTAGTTAGTTCAGCCACTTTTCTGAATGAATGATCCAAGAGGCAGAGACGTGGCAGAATGATGTCTTCAAAGGAGACTGCTTGTTCAACAGCTGCACGAGTCCTTGCTTGGGACTGGCCCTTTTCAATTCAGGAGGCATGCCCAGGAGCACTGTTCCCTCTAAGTTGAGTTAGTATGAGCCACTCACAATTTTTTTTAGCCTCCAGCTCACACGTTTTTGACTTAGCTCAGGAAGAATGGTTCCAGAGCAAACTAATTTATGCAGTAGACAAATGGCTCACTCACAACTTTAATGCCAGTAGGTCACAAAGCAGAATTTTTGCTCACAAGACTCCACAGCTTAGAGGGAGCATTGCCCAGGAGAGCAACACACGCTGAAATGCTGGGCAGACACCATTGAAGATTGATGGTTCTTGTGCTTGTATATTTCTTGGGGGGGGGGAGATGCCTCCGATATTATGTTATTTTGGCAAACAGAATTCTGGGAAGCGGACTAGCTAGGTTAGAACAAAACCAACGCGTTGGAAGTTTCTGGAGCCAGAGAAGCTGCTAAATGAAACAGAGCCACTTATTTTATGAAGAAGAGCCGATGAGCCTCAGTCAGGGAGAGTTTGTGATGCGCGAGTTGCTGGATGCTTTGGGCTGTAATTTAACTGTGAACATTTGCAAGTTGGACAGCTAGCGGCTAAAAGTTCATCTTACCCCCTTAACTTCGCACAAATATTTAGCTCTAGTGCTTCTCTGTTTGGTAAACACACCACTTGCTGCGACAGATGCCTTCTCCGTGGATGACAGAACTGGCAAACAGCACCAGGGGAACCTCCCGCTGGCACTTGGAGGGCAGGAATGGATACTTAGCTGCAGTCCTGCCCTGAATGGCCCAGGCTGCCCAATCTTGTCAGATCTCAGAAGCTAAGCAGGGTCAGCCCCGGTTAGTTCTTGGATGGGAGACCACCAAGGAAGTCCAGAACTGCTAAGCAGAGGCAAGAAATGGCAAACCACCTCTGTCCATCTCTTGCCTTGGAAACCCCATGAGGAATGGCCGTAAGCTGGCTACAAATTGATGGCAGTTTCCACCACTCCCTAATGCTAGGGGCCAGGATTACGGGACCTTCTCTAGTGCATGGAGGATGGTCACATTCCTGTTATCTTGTGGAATCTCTATCCTAATAGGCCAGGGATTGTTGGTGGCAAATTAATTATCTGTGATTGGGTGAGCTGTCGTAATGTTCCGGGGCAGACAGACACATCTCTGCCATTGGCTGGGCTGCTCTGATCTCAGTGAAAGGCACAGTGAGTGAGGGAGGGGAAAGGCAAGGGACTCAGGGAAAGGAGAATGCACTGCAGCAGCCCGGGAAAGGAAGGCTGGGCGGGCCGCGGGTGTGATCCAAACGACTGCAACGGCTTTCTCTCTCCTTCTCCTTTCCGACTCAGAAAATCCAGCCATCTGTTCTCCCAGCAGCTACAGAGGCAAGGAGAAGGCGCTCAGTTGCCAGAGGGGAAAGGATGGTTGACTGGTTGTGCCAGTCTGATCCCAGCAAAGCACCATCGAAGACAGGCTGATCTGGGCTGAACTCCTTTGAAATGCCTATTATCAGCTGAGCCCCCCCCCCCACACTCTATTCTCCCTCTCTTTTTGACCAGCCAGTGTGGTGCAGTGTTTGAAGAGCTGGACTAGGCTCTTGCAGCCCGGCCTCCAGTTACGAAGCTCGCTAGCTGACCTTGGGCTTGCTAGTCAGCCTAGGGTTGCCAACCTTCAGGTGGGGACTGGAGATCTCCCAGAATTATGACTGATCTCCAGACAACAGAGATTAGTTCCCCTGGTGAAAAGGGCTGCTTTGGAGGCTGAACTCTATGGCATTGCTCGCCCTAAGTTCCTTCCCTTGCCCAAGCCCTGCATTCTGGCCCCAAATTTCTAGGAAACCTGGAGTCGGCAACCCTTGCTCAGCCTAACCTACCTCACAGGGTTGTTGTTAGGATAAAGCTAGGGAGTGGAGGACATTGTACACTGTCCTGAGCCCCTTGCAGGAAGGGTGGGATAAAAATGTGAGAGACTGTGGGGATTGTTCCTTTGGATTTATGTACCACCAGTAACTGATGTGAGCATTGTAGAAATAATTATAATGACCAAAGAAGCAACTGAGGAGGGGAAGGGAAACCAGGAGAGAAAGGGAAGAGGTGAGAGGAGCTGAAGAACCACCAAAGCCTTGACTTCAAGCCCGTGGAGCTGTTTTGCTGTATGAAACGTGGGATAAAAAGGATCGCCACCAGGCTTCTACTGGGAGAGGCCGTGGCTCAGTGGCTGTGCATCTGCCTTCCATGCAGAAAGCCCCTAGTTCAAGCCCCAGCATACCCAAGTTAAAAAGGACCAAGCAGTAGGGGATGGGAAAGACCTCTGCCTGAAACCCTGGAGAGTCCCTGTCAGTCAGAGTAGACAAGGAGCCTGATAGGCCAAGAGTCGGGCTTGACATAAGGCAGCTTCATCTGTTGATGTGAAGGGGAGGGGGAGCTGTCAATGCGCTGGTGTGACATAGTGGCTAGAGTGTAGGACTAGGACCTGGGTTCGAATCCCTTGCTCAAGCACGGAAGCCTGCCAGGTGACTCTGGGGTGTTCACTGTCTCTCAGCCTCACCTACCCTCACTAGGTGGTTGTTGTGAAGATTAAGTGAAGGGGGGGGGGAAATGATGTGAAACACTACTTTGGGTCCCCGATTGGAGAGAAAAGTGGGATATAAGTATAAAACAATAAGCATCGGAACTTGCACAAGCTATTGCTTTTTAGCCATTGGTGACTGGTATGGAAAGCTATTCAGCTCAACAAAGGCTGTAATGGTGAAACAGTTTTTTGCTCCTTTGTGGAAACTTTTATGTACCCGCCAGTAGTACATGCGCAGCCATAGAGTGGGACAACTGGGTTTGATCTGCCATAGAAGCTCATCCAAATGACTTTGGGTGGCTGTTGTGAGGACAGAGTGGAAGGAGGGTGAACAATGTGATAAGCGGCTTGGTGGCCCACTTAGAGAGAAAAGTAGGGTATAAGTACAAAGAAATTAAAAATTGGAATGACGAGTCCCCCCAGGGCTGTTTCAGGACAGGACAATGGCACAGGGTGGGGGAAGATTAAATCCTTTGCCCCAAATATCACAGTCCTGGTATGAATCCTAGCAGGGGAGTGGCAGCTGATAGGGTTGCCAGCCTCCAGGTGGAGCCTGGAGATCTCCCAGAATTACAACTGAAATCAGTTCCCCTGGAGAAAATTGCAGCTTTGGAAGGTGGACTCTATGGCATTATAGCCTGCTGAGTCCCTTTCCCACTACCTTCCCCAAATTCTACCCCCAAATCTCCATGGATTTCCCAACCCAGAGCTGGCAACCCTATATGACTGGAAGTCTTTGGGGCAGACATGTAGAAAGCATAACATGCAGTTAGGCCCATATGCCTGTATTCAGCCAGTATCCAGCCTCTTAAGTATGTTTCCCAAGGCAATCCCTACCTTGGTGTGGAAAACTACAGTAAATTATGCCAGTGTAGGGTTGCCAGCTCTGGGTTGGGAAATACCTGTTGATTTTGGAGGTGGCACCTGAGAACAGTGGAGTTTTGGGAGGGGAGGGGCTTCAGTAAGGTATGATGCCATAGAGTTCACTTTCTAAAGTCGTCATCGTCTTCAGGTGGACTGATCTCTGTTGCCTGGAGATCAGTTGTAATAGCAGGAGATCTCCAGCCACCCCCTGGAGATTGGCAACCCAATTCCAGTGGCCTGGCTCAAGGGCCTCGGCCTAAAAGTGCTGCTCGATCCCAGGGCTGCCCCTGGATTTCCTAGTTTTCCCCTCCATTTGGAAAAACTCTCTCTTTTTTCAGCTGAAAGAATTCCCCTTTCACTTCCGCTATTATTCATAATAGGTCAACTGCAATGATAATTTCGCCTGGCGAGGCAGCCAATGGGGAGGCTGTTACCAAGCAGCCGGGGCCAGAAGTGACCCCGTGGTGGATAGAGACTTCATTGTTTGGTGAGGGTAGGGGGAATAATTTCAAAGCGTGGGTAGAGCGGCTCTCAAGCATGCATATTTCTCTTGACCATCTTGAGGAACAAAGGAAAGAGGCCTGGCTGTGCCCAGCCGCCATTGGCTGATACCTGGAGCCTTTCAAGCTTGCCTTCCCGGCCAGGTCTAAAAACTGCTGGATTCTTGTTTGGACTGATTTTAAATAGGAGGAGGAGGAGGAGGAAGAGGATTGCAAGTTTGCAAGTTACACAGGGAAGGACGGGATTGGGAAGTCCACTTCAATTCTTATAGCCCCATCTGTGTGGGAGAGACTCGATGGGTGGAGCTAGCTGGAAACATGGCCAGGGATGTAAACAGTAACTGGAGATGCTTTGTTGTTAGTGACGGCAGCCAGTGGGCATAGGTGGGTGTCTACTGGGCAGATGTTGCAAGCTGACCAAGATGGTGCTGCCTTCTCTTTATTCCTGTAGCTAAACTGAGATCATAGGAGGGCTTTGAAAAAACTTCTCTACCTGTCTTAAAAGTAGGGATGCCAGCCTCCAGGTGGGACCTAGGGATTCCCCCCCCCCCCGAATTACAGCTCATCTCCAGACTACAAAGCTCAGTTCCCCTGGAGAAAATGGATGCTTTGGAGGGAGCACTCTATGGCGTTGTGCTCTACTGAGATCCCCGTCCTCCCCAGGCCCCACCCGCAAATCTCCAGGAGTTTCCCAACCTAGGTATGGCAACCCTACTTAAAAGCATTTTGTTAAGTTGTTGGGGGTGGTGGTGTCAAATCGACTCCAGTAGATTCCCAAAGTATGCAAGCGAGATTTAAAATCCAAGAGGTGCCATTTGGATGTGGACAGGATTATTCCTAAATCTTCCTGCACACTTCCAGGCTGAAGATACCGTAGCATAGTGAATCTTGCACGGCATAGCAACAGCCATATAGATTTCAGAAACTGCTTATCCTACCTTTCTACTATTAATGATGATTTACAATAAAAAAAAATGTTAAAAAGTCAATGTGCTTAACACTGCAATACAAAACAGAAATAAAAGGCCCGGCAATAAAGGAATCGATTGGCGCTGGATTAGGCTCTGCCCATCGCCAAAGGCCTGCCGTGGGTTCAATGGTCTTTGGTGTAGTGGTTTGTAGCCAGTTTGGTGTAGTGGTTAAGTGTGCGGACTCTAATCTGGGAGAACCGGGTTTGATTCCCCACTCCTCCACTTGCACCTGCTGATGTGACCTTGGGTCGGTCACAAGCTCTGGCACAGCTGTCCTTGAAAAAGAGCAGTTTGTGTCAGAGTTCTCTCAGCCCCACCCACCTCACAGGGTGTCTGTTGTGGGGAGGGGAAGGGAAAGGAGTTTGTAAGCCGCTCTGAGACTCCAAGTGAAGGGCAGGATATAAATCCAATCTCTTCTCTTCTTCTTCTTCTTCTTTGGTTTTGAACACCAAAACAGAGGGAGCTGAGAGGACAGGGGATTTCAGAGCCACAGCCAAAGGAGATCTGTCCCTGATGCCCGTCCTTTTAGCCTGTAAACAGGATTCTGCAGAGTAGGATACCAGCAACTGCTCTCTGATCACAGATAAAGTAGGGATATCCTCAGGGTTTCAAAGATGGGGTGTGGGAACTGTTGGCCGACCGATGCAGCTAACGCAGGGGTGATCTTTCTTCTGTGTTCTTTCTTGTGCAAACCCCTGCAGCTGTGTTTTGAACCTAATGCTAATTCCTTGCATTTTTCAAAGGTAGCTCCACCTACAGTACATTACAGTAATCCAATCTGGATATTATGGAGACACTTACAGCTGTGGTCCGGTCTGTCCTTTCCAGGAACAGTCAGGGCGGGTGAACCAGCCCCGGCAGCTAGAATATATTTCTCCTTGCCTTTGCAATTTGCATCAGAAACCACAGAGATGAGAGTGGGAACACCCCCAGGCTGTGCACCTGTGCCTTCAGGGAGCGCAGCTCCATCCAGAACTGGTCATATACCACCTAAGAGTGATTGTGGCTCAGTGGTTAAAGGGTTGGACTAATAGCTGGGAGACCTTAGTTCAGATCTCTACTTTGAGGCTTGCTGGGTGACCTGGGGCGAGTCGTGCTCCCTCTCAGCCTAACCTACCTCACAGGATTGTTGTGAGGATAATCATGGGGAAGGGGGAACAGTGTTCGTCACCCTGAACGTCTTAGAAGAAAAGCAGGAGACAAAGGCAGAAAAATAGACAGGAAAATAACATGGTGTCGTTATCATATAATGAGAGTTTCATCATGTCAGGGTGATGTAAACCCCACCAGTACTTTGAATATGTAGCATTTCAATGCCCTTGTTTGTTTTAGTTGGGGTCTAACATGCCATTTTAACAAAACCTTTGCACGAGACATGCAGATATATAAGCTCAGGAGGAGTGGTTGAAATGTCCCCAAATGATCCACCAAATGACAGAAGGAGGAGGAGGAGGAGGAGGAGATTGGATTTATTCCCCGCCCTTCACTCGGAGTTTCAGAGCGGCTTACAAACTCCATTCCCTTCCCCTCCCCACAGCAGACACCCTGTGAGGTAGGTGGGGCTGAAAGAGCTCTGAGAGAACTGCTCATTTCAAGGATGCTCTGAAAGAGCTATGGTTTGCCCAAGGTCATCCAGCAGCTGCGAGTGGAGGAGTGCGGAATCAAACCCGGTTCTCCCAGATTAGACTCCGCGCACTTAAGCACTACACCAAACTGGCTCTGAGTAAATGAAGAACAAAACGGCAGTGGGGTAGGAGTGAAATTTACAATCCCAGAATCGTACTTGACAAAAGAGCCTGCTAAACCCAGAAGGAACCATCCTCCAATCTGCCTAACCTTCCTCTGTTCAGCTACTTAAAAGGATTAGTCTGTCCAAAGGTGATATAAGCTTGACTCTGATTTAGATACTCAGAAGAACTGAGACTTGGAGTGGGTGGGGGGGAGAGAAATGGTGGGGGTGAGGATAAATAACAGGTAATCACCTGGTTCAGAAAGTTTGGGCTATGGCAAATGCCCTTGCTCTCTCTGCAATGAAATACAAATCGGGAATGCAGTGGGTAACTCTAGAGTAAGCAACACAACACCACATAAAAACAACCTGTTGTATTCTATATAGAAATCATTCTAACCTGTAGCATTCACATATAGCTATATGTTGTGCTTTACAAGTGATATCACAATCTCAACTGTGCTTATTTAAAGATATATACATCAACAATATCAGTGTCTTTCTATTAACACGAAAGATTCTCAAATACTTAACTTAGAATGACTTCAACAGGATATCCCAGTTCTTTGCAAAGAGATCATTAGAACAGTTCTTTCCACTGGTAGAGCCAGTTTGGTGTAGTAGTTAAGTGCGCAGACTTTAATCTGGGAGAATCGGGTTTGATTCCCCACTCCTCCACTTGCACCTGGCTGGATGACCTTAGGCAAGCCATAGCTCTGATAAGAGCTGTTATTGAAAAAAGAGCAGTTTCTGTTAGAGCTCTCTCAGCCCCACCTACCTCACAGGGTGTCTGTTGGGGGGAGGGGAAGGGAAAGGAGTTTGTAAGCTGCTCTGAGACACCTTTGGGTAGTGAAGGGCGGGGGATAAATCCAATCTCCTCCTTCTCCTCCCCTCCCCCTCCTCCCCCTCCCCCTCTTCTTCTTCTTCTTCTTCAACAAAAAGTCTTTATATACTGCTTACAGCAATCCCAAACTGCTTCGTAGTGATCCGATGGACAACCACGGGTGTTCTTCCGTTTCAACATCCTCTTTCTTGAGAATCAGTTTATTTGGTAAAATGTCCTTGCAATTTGCTGTACATAGGAAGTACAATATTCACAAAGAGGACTACAAATAAAAGAAAGCTTTTCAAATCAAATACAGTTGTTAAAAATTGTGATAACCCTGTTGAAGTTGTTCTAAGTTAAGTGTTCAACAATCTTTTGTGTTAGTAGAAAGACACTGATATTGTTGATGTATATATCTTTAAATAGGCACAGTTGAGATTGTGATATCGCTTGTAAAGCACAGCATGTGGCTATATGCGAGTGCTACCTGTTAGAACGATTTCAGTACAGAATACAACAGGTTGTTCGTGGGTTGTTGGGTTTGGGTTTTTTTGTGGTATTGCATTGTTTGCTTTCTCTGCAGCAATGAAATCCAACCAGGGAATCACCCCCCTGCACAGAAGCAACTCAAGTCTTGCCACAGCAAAAGGTCTTGGAGGTTATCCATCTCATAGTTAGCTGCCCCTGTAAGCTCTCCCTTTCCTTGTCTTGCTCTCTCTAGGGGAAACTCAGGGTACCGCTCCCAGGTTATCTCCTTGGCAGTCTCCCCTACCAAGCTGAGACCTGCTTTGCTCCAAGAAGTCACCACAAACCCTGGGAGTACAATCAGGGTGTCATGCCTGGAAACGTGCTGGAAGGAGGGAGCTATTTCTGAATGCCAACAGCCCAAGACAAAACAAAAGCCTTCACAATGGGATTTGGATTAAAGATCAGTGTAACGGTTAAAGCTTAAAAGCAGATTGTAGACCCATTTTGGGGCCTGGGGATGCATTAAGCTTGGGGTTTCCATCAGTGGCAAAGGCAAGCTGGGAGAGACAGCCAGATGGGGCTTATTTTCCCTGGTGGGTCCCAAAGAGAGCTGTTGTTTTCTTGGTTCCCCTGTCTCCTCTTCCTAGAATGTTAGCGAAGTTCCATATACACAAACTGTGATTCACAGCTGAATGTGTGACCTGCCTCCATTGCAAAATGTCGTGATGTTAGTTTGTTGTTGTTGTTGTTGTTCAGTCGCACAGTCGAGTCCGACTCTTCGCGACCCCATGGACGAACTCTCGCCAGGCCCTCCGGTCTTCCGCCGTCCTCTGAAGTTGGCTCAACTTCATGTTCGTTGCATCAATGACACTGTCTAACCATCTCATCCTTTGCCGTCCCCGTCTTCTTTGACCTTCAATCTTTCCCAGCATCAGGGTCTTTTCCAGTGAGTGCTCCCTTCTCATTTGGTGGCCAAAGTATTTGAGCTTCAGTTTCATTATCTGGCCTTCCAGGGAACAGTCAGGGTTGATTTCTTTGAGGATTGACTGATTTGTTCTTCTTGCAGTCCAAGGGACTCTCAAGAGTCTCCTCCAGCACCATAGTTCAAAAGCATCTATTCTTCGGCGCTCGGCCTTCCTTATAGTCCAGCTCTCGCAGCCATACATGACTACTGGGAATACCATTGCTTTGACCATGCGGACTTTTGTTGGCAGGGTGATGTCTCTACTTTTTATCATGCTGTTTAGGTTCGCCATCGCTTTCCTCCCAAGGAGCAGGCGTCTTTTAATTTCATGGCTGCAGTCACAGTCTGCGGTGATCTGGGATCCCAGGAACGTGAAGTCTGTCACTACTTCCACGGCTTCCCCTTCTATTTGCCAAGGAGTGATGGGGCCGGATGCCATGATCTTAGTTTTTTTGATGTTGAGCTTCAAGCCCACTTTTGCGCTCTCCTCTTTTACTCTGAGCAAGAGGTTCTTTAGATCCTCTTCACTTTCAGCCATTAGAGTGGTATCATCTGCATATCTGAGGTTGTTGATCTTTTCCCCAGCAATCTTAATTCCCGCTTGTGATTCATCCAGGCCAGCATTTCGCATGATGTACTCTGCATATATATTAAATAAGCAAGGTGACAGTATACATCCTTGTCGTACTCCTTTTCCTATGCTGAACCAATCAGTTGTTCCGTATCCGGTTCTAACTGTCGCTTCTTGGCCCTTATACAGGTTTCTCAAGAGACATGTGAGGTGGTCTGGTACTCCCATCTCTTTAAGGACCTGCCATAGTTTGTTGTGATCCACACAGTCAAAGGCTTTAGCATAGTCAATGAAGCAGAAGTAGATATTTTTCTGGTACTCTCTTGCTTTCTCCATAATCCAGCGAATGTTGGCAATATGATCTCTCGTTCCTCTACCTCTTCGAAACCCAGCTTGTACTTCTGGTAGTTCTCTATCCACGTACTGTTGAAGCCTAGCTTGTAGGATCTTGAGCATGACCTTGCTAGCGTGTGATATGAGTGCAATTGTGCGATAGTTTGAACATTCCTTGGCATTGCCCTTCTTTGGGATTGGAATGTATACTGATCTTTTCCAATCCTGTGGCCACTGTTGCGTTTTCCAAATTTGCTGGCAAATGGAGTGCAGAACTTTAACAGCATCCTCTTCTAAGACTTTGAATAGCTCAGCTGGGATACCATCACCTCCACTAGCTTTGTTGTTAGTAATGCTTTCTAAGGCCCATTTAACTTCACATTCCAGGATGTCTGGCTCGAGGTCAGTGATTATACCGTCGTGGTTGTCAAGGACATCGAGGTCTTTCTTGTATAGTTCTTCTGTGTATTCTTGCCATCTTTTCCTAATCTCTTCTGCTTCTGTTAGGTCCCTACCGTTTTTGTCCTTTATCATGGCCAGCTTTGCATGGAACGCTCCCTTGATTTCTCCAATTTTCTTGAAGAGATCTCTAGTCCTTCCCATTCTATTGTTTTCTTCTATTACTTTGCACTGTTCATTCAGGAAGGCCTCCTTATCTCTCCTTGCTGTTCTCTGGAAATCTGCATTCAGTTGGGTAAATCTTTCCTTTTCGCCTTTGCCTTTCGCTTTCCTTCTTTCCTCTGCTATTTGTAAAGCCTCATCAGAAAGCCACTTTGCTTTCTTACATTTCTTTTTCTTTGGGATGGTGGTGATTGCTGCCTCCTGTACAATGTCACGAACCTCCGTCCATAGTTCTTCAGGCACTCTATCTATCAAATCCAGACCCTTGAATCTATTCTTCACCTCTACTGTATATTCATCAGGGATGCGATCTAGGTCAAACCTGAATGGCCTCGTGGTTTTCCCAATTTTCTTCAGTTTAAGTCTGAATTTTGCAATGAGTAGCTCATGATCTGAACCACAGTCAGCTCCAGGTCTTGTTTTTACTGACTGGATAGAGCTTCTCCATCTTTGACTGCAAATTATATAGTCAATCTGATTTCGGTGTTGCCCATCTGGTGATGTCCATGTGTAGAGTCGCCTCTTAGGTTGTTGGAAAAGGGTGTTCGCTATGACCAGTGTGTTCTCTTGACAAAACTCTGTTAACCTTTGCCCTGCTTCATTTTGCTTTCCAAGGCCAAACTTGTCTGTTATTCTGGTTACCTTTTGACTTCCTACTTTAGCATTCCAGTCCCCTATGATGATGAGGACATCATTTTTTGGTGTTAGTTCTATGAGGTGTTGTAGGTCTTCATAGAACCGGTCCACTTCAGCCTCTTCTGCATCAGTGGTTGGGGCATAGACTTGGATTACTGTGATGTTGAATGGTTTGCCTTGGAATCGGACAGAAATCATTCTGTCATTTTTGAGATTGTATCCCAGTACTGCCTTTTGCACTCTCTTGTTGACTATAAAGGCCACACCATTTTTTCTACGAGATTCCTGGCCACAGTAGTAGATATAATGGTCTTCTGAGTTAAATTCGCCCATTCCTGTCCACTTTAGTTCACTGATTCCTAGGATATCGATGTTCAGTCTTGCCATCTCATTTTTGACCACGTCAAGCTTACCTTGATTCATAGATCTTACATTCCAGGTTCCTATGTAGTATTGTTCTTTGCAGCATCGGACTTTCCTTTCACCATCAGACGCATCCACAACTGAGCATCCTTTCGGCTTTGGCCCAGCCGCTTCACTCTTTCTGGGGTTACTTGTACTTGTCCTCTGCTCTTCCTCAGTAGCATATTGGACACCTTCCGACCTGAGGGGCTCATCTTCCGGCGTCATATCTTTTAGCCTTTTGATACTGTCCATGGGGTTTTCTTGGCAAAAATACTGGAGTGGGTTGCCATTTCCTTCTCCAGGTTAGTTTAGTTTAGTTTAGTTTAGTGGTGGTCTATTGAAGTGTGCAGGGGGGGGAATCGAGGGGTACATCTGCAGGTGGGAAATAGTCCTACCTCTGTTTAGGAACTTAACTGGCCCTGGTGCTCCACTGTAGACAAACGCTCAGGTCATCACACTAAAAAACACATCCTTTGTGGAGAGGTTTGAATGAACTGGGTATGTCTCATTTGGAGAAGGGAAGGCCAAAGGGAGATGTTCCAATACCTGAAGGGGGTATTAGAGGGAAGAGGGCAGAGCCGGGTTTGATTCCCCACTCCTCCACTTGCACCTGCTGGATGACCTTGGGCAAGCCATAGCTTTGGCACAGCTGTTCTTGAAAAAGAGCAGTTTCTGTCAGAGCTCTCTCAGCCCCACCTACCTCCCAGGGTATCTGTTGTGGGGAGGGGAAGAGAAAGGAGTTTGTAAGCCGCTCTGAGACACCTTTGGATTTATACCCCGACCTTCACTACCCAATCTCCTCCTCCTACTTCTACTGTATAAATTAGTTTGCTCTGGAGCCCTCCTTCCTGAGCGAAGACAAAAATGTGTGAGCTGAAGGCTAAAAAACAGTGAGCTAACTCACACTAACTCAACTTAGAGGGAACACTGATTGCCACCTGTGCTTAGTCACACCAGTGGGGGCAATGCAGAGTCCTGTGGCCTCACAGATGAGGCAGGAGAGAAGAAGAAGAGATTGGATTTCTACCGTGCCCTTCACTACCCAAAGGAGTCTCAGAGCGGCTTACAAACTCCTTCCCCTTCCCCTCCCCACAACAGACACCAAGTGAGGTGGGGTGGGGCTGAGAGAACTCTGACACAAACTGTTCTTTTTCAAGGACAGCTGTGCCAGAGTGTGTGACTGACCCAAGGTCACATCAGCAGGTGCAAGTGGAGGAGTGGGGAATCAAACCCGGTTCTCCCAGATTAGAGTCCACACACTTAACCACTACACCAAACTGGAGAGGGCCAAGTCATCCATCATCCATGTGTCCCAGAAGAGGATGGATGCGGCCGCCACTGTGGGCACAGGGTGGCTGTTTCAGTGGGTCATGCCCCATCAACCTTCCCGCTGTATTGTGGCTCAGCAATAAACAGAAAGGGATGTGCAGCTCCTTGCGGGGGGGGGGGAGGTCCTGGGGCCCACATCTATTGACTTGGTTACTACCACTGAGTAGCAGCATTGAGGTTTTAGAGTGAGATCTGGGTGCAGAGTGTGGCAAAGACCACAGAGGCAGAAATAGTAGAGTGACACACACACACTCTTGGTTTCCAGTTTGCTTGGGGAAACCCCTACAACCACTGAAACTGTGGCACAATAGGGTGGGTAGGGTTGGCTGTGGGCGGGTTCACAAAGGCACCTATAAACAGCTGGCACCGCACCTTGACTCATCCCTTTCTGCCCCCGTTTGCTGCCTCTAGTGCACAAACACACCGGTCTCTCACTGACCTCCTTAATAGGCAAGACTCATGGCTTTGGGTTCCTTTTTGCATCTGGGATTAGTGGAAATTTAGGAGGGGGGGAAAAATCCCAGCTGTGAGTCAGTTTGCTGGCAGGGCTTGGAGCGTGAGGTCAAAGGTAGATTGCCAATGCCGTCAAGGCGAATGCAGCCTCGCTTGTTGTCGTTGGCTGGAGACTCGCTTGGTTCACTGCTAAAAATAAACTGCGCCAACGCTGCCATATCCTGCGGCAATACCTACAAAAACACCCTTTTTCTTTTCCCTGGCTCAAGACAGTGGGGTGGGAAACAGTGCACTGTGTTTGGCTGGTATCGCCACAAGCACTGGCATTCGAGCATTGTCTTGAAAAGGACCACTGCCCACCGGCTGCATAACCCTTCTTCCGCTGTCTTCCTCAGCATCTGTCTGGTTTCAGATATGTGGGGAGGTACAAATCTCTTCCACTGGGGCTGAATACATGGAAGAGTTTGGTGTCCTGAGTTTGTCGCAGCGGGGCTGTGCACAATGTGTTAATGCCGTACCAAAGATCTTTGGAACTCACCGCAAGGGAATGCTGCATTTACCTGCTGTTGTAGTTTCGCCATGAATGAATCGGGCAAATGTTTGCTTTATCAGTGGACGGTAACTTGCATAGTCAAGAAGTTCTCTGGTTCATAGTCTTTTGGTGCCAAGGACTGGGCAAGCTGGAAAGTGGAGATGATCGATAGAGGCTGGAATAATCTCTCAGACTTGGTTCAGAGAGTTGAAAGTTGTCTGCTGGTGGCATTTCTGGCCGTGCTGCATCAAACTCATTTTTATGTGTCCTACTATAATTTCTGGTCAAAGAGGTTTTGCAGGATTTTGAAGTCCTGCAGAAACCTGCAGAACCTGTTGCTCTTGAGATGATAGCAGGGCACCTGTAATCATAACATACCATGAGCAATGACAGTGAAACTTATTGCTAGAGAGCCATCCTAAGCAGGTCTACTCAGGATCATACTCGGTTTTATTCAGTGGGGCTTACTCCCAGGAAAGTGCTCTTAGGATTGCACTGTTCACCTCCAGCCCTCATGTCTTGTGATGCCGGCAGAAGCAACTATCCAAATTCTGTGCCGTGGGTTACTTAAATGCTGCCCTCTGTAAAGCCCGATTCTCTAATATGAGTCACTTAAGGCAAGTTATTCGGCACACGTCTGCATCATAAGCCTGTGGGAAGAAACAAGGAGCCGGGCAAAGCACCGAGACGCACTCTGTGTACACATCACACGATAAACCTCAATACTTTTCTTGACACAAGATGGAGCATCGACATAAAAGTAGATGATGATGATAATGAATAATAACCAACACTTTGAATGAGGGGCTGAGACGGAACATCTTGCTTCAGGCTTCCTATTGAGTTTAACGCAGAGGCTAGTTTTGAAAAGTGGGTTGCTTCCCCATGGCAGTGATTCTCCATGGAGCTCTGGGTGACACTGCAAATGCAAAGGTGTTCACAGCAGCAGTTCAGCATCCATATCTGGGGTCCCTCATGTGGTGCGTGTGGGCGCCATGGCACCCGGCAATTCCTTTTCTGGCTCCTGCCAAGTGTTTTTGGAAAGGGGGTGGGGCCCGGTGGGGCTCTGTGCCAGCAAATCTTTTGATTGGCCAGTGGAGATTTGATTGGCTACACAGATTTTTAAATTGTTGCTTTGGCAGCAGCTGCCACCACAGCATAAGGGTCTTCACTGTGTGACTGAAGGAAAGCTGGGGCAGCCATTTTGGAACTGGTTCCACCCCCCGCAGCAGCCATTTTGAGGCTGTGCCCACCACACTTGGTCAGAATCCCAAAAGTGTCCACAGGCTCAAAAAGGCTGGGGGCCCCTGGCCCACATGATTCCCCCTCCCCCATACTTTGCTTGGCTCAACCCCTTGTGGCTGTCATTCAGGACACCATAGGAGGCCTTCTCTAAAAACAACAACACGGATTTAAAAGGTTTTTTTTTTAAAAGGGGCAATTGACATATTGCTGTAGTAATTGTCTGTAGTGATATGCCAATTACCTCTCAGATCATCCTCTTTGCCACTAAGCTACAATCAAGATCTGTTGCTCCAGGTAGCAGGAAAGTGTGCCCGTTTTCCTCATGTTTCAAGTATCTGCCTCTTGAAATCGTGCTGATGTTGGTAAGGTATTGAGGAACCCCTGTGACAGAACCCAGCTTTCTCGTCTGTGGCTTATCTCCCTGTGCCCTGTAACCCGAACTCCTCTAAGGACGGTTCCGGGAGCCCAATTCTGAATTATCTACAACAGTGGGCGTGGCGTGAGTTCTTGTCCAATGTATACAGAGGTCAGATTGGCCAACGAAATGCTCCTAATTCCCAGGAATTGAGACAACACGCTAGGTTTATGAATAAATGTTGCCTTTTTACTAAGCAGTTCTCAAGCATACGAAAACAGATGCATACACAGATTCTCACAAGATCCTTAGTTACAATAGTTCATAGAAAGCAATCAGCAAGGAAAACAACAAAAGCAACAGACAAGGGGGATAACACAACAGGATATCGCTTATACTTATCTGAGGTCCAAGCTGGG
This sequence comes from Gekko japonicus, assembly GCF_001447785.1. Lineage (NCBI taxonomy): Eukaryota > Metazoa > Chordata > Lepidosauria > Squamata > Gekkonidae > Gekko > Gekko japonicus. Next base: position 354,519 of record NW_015162523.1, on the reverse strand, counting down.
GAGAAATCTCCTCGTAGCAGAAAAGGGGCAGCTTAAGGACCAGCGGGTGAATTCTAAAGCACACAAGCTGGACCGGCCAAGCCACGTGCGGGTTCCTGGGTCGCGACTCCCGGGAACACAGTAAGACTCACCTGCAGCACTTAAGTTGCAAGGTAGGGGAGGGGTGGGTTAACCGGAGAAACAAAGCCGTGTTCCTCTTTTTAAAAGCTACGTTTTTGGGCTTGGCTTATGGCCATAAACCCTTAGGGTCCGTCCTCTTTGCTAAGGCTATAGGTCCAAGAGTGGTGACGTCCTAATGAGGGGAAGGGGACAATATGCAGATATGCTACCCTAACTTCAAAGAGAAGGCCATGTGGCCAGGTGTGAAGAGCCGTTTCCTTGGCAACCTTTGACTTGCAGAAGATGCGCCTGGTCCATAGGCAATCAAGGAAGTTGTCTTTGTGATTCCAAAACCAGATACCAGGGAGAATTGCATGCTTTCCCACAGTTCGCCAATGGTGGAAAAGCCTGTTGTTTCTCCAAGTCTCTCATTGTGCATAATGGCGCTGGTCTCCTTTGTCCAGAGGCACTCTGGGAGATTCCAGGGAGGCATGTGTCTTGTGGCAGGCAGCTCAAGCCATGCCCATCCATAGGCAGCATGAGGTGCAAGGCCAGCCATTCAAATACACAGCATCAAACACACACAGCAGTGATCCCTGAGTCCCAAATGCACAGATACACAGACATTTGATCAACACAGCATAAGCACAGTACAGACAAAAATGCAATTGCAAACACACATGGTAACAGCCCTCTCTATGAGGGAAAAAACCAACAAAAAAGTGAGAAAAACTGTGAAAAGGAGTCTCTGGGATGTTGTTTTCCCTAATGATATGGTTTTGCTATTGATTTCCATTCAGTTGCTACTGAGTTTAATTAAAACGGGAATGAAAGAGTTAAATATTTATGAAAGGCATAAGAGGTTACGTATTCATTTGCTTAAAGAATCCACGTGCCACTTCTCCAGCAAACTGCTGCTCCAGGCAACAGAGTAAAAACAAAAGGGTAAAAGAATAAATAAAAGGACCATAAAATCATTAAAATGAAAACAAGCAGTTTGAAAACAAGCCTGGAGCATAAAAAGGACCAAAACTATTCAACAGCCTGTTCATAAAACTGTCCTCAGGCGAGCGGCAGGCCATTAAAAACAGATTTAAAAGGTGGAGGTCCTCGGTTAAAAGCTGGGTAAAGAGACATGTTTGGGCCCCATGCTTCAAGGAGAGTAAGGCGGGGGGGGGGCAGCCAAGTCTCAAGAGGGAGGGCCTTCCAAAGTCGTGGTCTGCACATGCTTGTTGTTCAGTCGCACAGTCGAGTCCGACTCTTCGCGACCCCATGGACCAGATCCCGCCAGGCCCTCCTGTCTTCCGCCATCCTCTAAAGTTTGCTCAATTTCATGTTCGTTGCATCGATGACACTATCTAACCATCTCATCCTTTGCCGTCCCCGTCTTCTTTGACCTTCAATCTTTCCCAGCATCAGGGTTTTCTCCAGTGAGTGCTCCCTTCTCATTTGGTGGCCAAAGTATTTGAGCTTCAGTTTCATTATTGCCATTTCCTTCTCCAGGGGATCACTCTTGGTCTGAGTTCTCTGCTGTGGCCTGTCCGTCTTGGGTGGCCCTCCACGGCATAGCCCACAGCTTCATCGAACTACGCAAGCCCCCTCGCCAGGACAAGGCAGTGATCCATGCTACTCAGCTCCAAAGAAAAGTCAACGGAGGACAAATGTCCCTAGAATATTAGATTATTTTGTAGCATTTCATGATTATGGCACAACTATTGGATGGTTTCTGGTGCAAACAGAAAAGCTTCCGAGATTCAAGGAACAATGAGACATGGAGTTGTCACTGAACGTCTTGTTGGCAAAGAAATTGGCCATGGTATCTTTAAACAAAGCCCTGACCTGGAAGGCCCAGGCTAGCCCGATCTCAGCGTGGTGTAGTGGTTAAGCGTGGCAGACTCTAACCTGGAGAACCGCGTTTCATCCCCCACTCCTCCCCACGCAGCCTGCTGGGTGACTTTGGGGCCAGTCACAGTTCTCTCAGAACTCTCTCAGCCCCACCTACCTCACAAGCAATGCTCCCTCTAAACTGTGGAGTCTCGTGAGCAAAAACTCTACATTGTGGGCTATTGGTGTTAAAACTGTGAGTGAGCTTTTTGGCTACTGCATAAATTAGTTTGCTCTGGATTGGAGCCGTCCTTCCTGAGCCGAGACAAAAATGCACGAGCCGGAGGATAAAAAACTGTGAGCTAGCTCACACTAACTCAGTTGAGAGGGAACACTGCTCACGAAGGGCCTGTTGTGGGGAGAGGAAGGGGAGGCTATTGTAAACCGCTTTGAGACTCCTTCAGGTAGAGAAAAGGTAAAGGTTCCCTTGCTCGAAAGCCAGTCGAGTCCGACTCTAGGGTTGCGGTGCTCATCTCCGTTTCAAAGCCAGCACTGTCCGAAGACCTTTCCGTGGTCATGTGGCCTGCATGACTAAACACCAAGGCGCATGGAACACTGTTACCTTCCCACCAAAGTGGTACCTATTTATCTACTTGCAATTTCTTGCTTTCGAACTGCTAGGTTGGCAGGAGCTGGAACCAGAGACGGGAGCTCACTCCGTCACGCGGCACACTCGGGTCTTGAACTGCTGAACTACTGACCTTCCACAGCCTACAGTTCAGCGTCTTAACCACTTGAGCCACCACACAGAGAAAAGCAGGGTATAAAAACCAACTCTTTATCTTCATTTTAGAAGCTAAGGAGGGCCAGCCTTGGTTCGAACTTGGATGGGAGACCACCAAGGCAGTCCAGGGTTGCTACGCAGAGGCGATCCATGGCAAACCACCTCTGCTCATCATATCTTGCCTTGAAAACCCCATGGGGCTGCCACTCGACAGCACTTAGCCCCACCATGTTTAAAAAGAACCACAGGACAGATTCCTTGGCGTTTAAGTGGGAAACGGTTAAACACTGGGTTGGCACAGCATCATTTGCTTTCATCTTCTGTAAGGAAGAATGCAACATCAGAACCTGACCTGGAAACTTCAACAGATGAGGAAGTGGTGTTTGGATACTGTGGAATTATCTGGATTTAGGAACACACAGAGAGAGCAATAAATGTGAAGCAGCGGGGGCATGTAAACAGGCTGTGGATGTCGCAGTGTTTTCAAATCAAGCATTTTTAGCACCGTATGATGCAGAATGAACAGAAAATTCACAAAGCTTTTGATTAATTGGTGTGAGTGTGTCAAGTGCTGTCAAATCATAGCCGACTTTTTAAAAGGATTTTTCAAGGCAAGAGATGTTCATTGCCACTGCCTGCCTCTGCATAGCAACCTTGGATTTCCTTGGTGGTCTCCCATCCAAATACTAACCAGGACCGAGCCTGCTTAGCTTCCCAGATCTGATAGATCAGGCTAGCGTGGACCACTCAGGCCAGGATTTTGGTTCATTTAATAATGCCTAAAGATCTTTTATTTAAAGGTTACCCATGAGGCTCACTTGATGCCTGCCTTCTTGTCTTCTAGGCACCAGGCCAAAACATTTCTCTTTATTGAGGCTTTTCGTTAGGGTTTTTAAACAATCTTCCCAGCTGTTTCAAGGTCTCTGGTTTGTTTTACAGGGAGTTTTGTGCTGATTTTTATGTCCCTGGGCTTGTTTTATTGGCTTGTTTGTTTTTATGTTGGTGATTTATTATTTTGATCAGAAGCCGCCTCAAACAAGACTCTGGAGAGGTGGCATAAGATTAGAATATTCTAAATAAATAGTTAGATGGTTGGAGACTGGCGACCTGAATTGGTTGCTGGCCCGTCGAGATCAATGCAGCTTGCTGGAAAACACGAGCCACGACAAGGCAGTTGTGTTGTGTCAAGGCACGCGACGTCCATCTTTGCTTTAACATCAACCCTGATGGTTCATTGATGTTTCTAGGCTGAGCTGATGGGAATGGCGTTTGAGGGCTTCTTCAACACCGATGACCAGTGGCTACTCAACTAGGAAGGCTTCCACACAGAGGATTTGCTCTGTATCCCGCTCCCAAATGGCAGCAGGGTTGAGAACCAGTTTGGTGCAGTGGTTGGAGCGTGGACTCTAATCTGGAAGAACCGGGTTTGATTTCCCACTCCTTCACATGCAGCTGCCGATGTGACCTTGGGCCAGTCATAAGTTCTTTCAGAGCTGTTCTTTCAAGGGCAGTTCTTGAAAGAGCTCTCTCACTCTCACCTACCTCACAGGCAGTGTTCCCTCTAACCTGAGTTAGTGTGACCTAGCTCACAGTTTTTTAGCCTCCAGCTCACACATTCTTGCCTTAGCTTAGGAAGGGATGGCTCCAGAGCAAACTAATTTACCCAGTAGCCAAATAGCTCACAACTTTAATGCCAGCAGCTCACAAAGTAGAAATTCTGCTCACAAGCAGGGGTCATTTTGTGCAGGAGCGCACAGGAGCGGAGCTCCGGCAGTAAAGAGCCCGGGGGGCGGGTACATGCAACAAGCCCCACCCCCTGTTCCCAGCAGCTCCAGTCAGAGCAAGAAGCAGCCAGGTAAGCTGCAGAGCCCCCCCCCCCGGCCCTAAACAGTCCAGGGGCACCTTTAAGACCAAGTTTTATTCAGGTACAAGCTCTTCCTCCTCTGCGAGGACAGATCTGCACGTTCCCCCCCCTCCAATAGCTGGCAATCCAAAACAGTCCAGTGGAGCCTGAGCGGTGGGTGTTGCCTTCTGACACACTTCCGGTGATATCAGGAGGTGTGGCCTATGCAAACAAGTTATGCTAATGAGTTATGCTAATGAGCTCCTGCACCTCTTTCTCTACGAAATGACCCCTGCTCACAAGACTCCACAGCTTAGAGGGAGCGTTGCTCACAGGGTGTCTGTTGTAGGGAGGGGAAGGAAAAGGAGCTTATAAGCCACGCTGAGACTCCTCCGAGTAGTGAAGGGCGGGGTATAAATCCAATTCTCCTTCTCCTTCTCAGAGCATCCACACAATATTGTCCCACTCCTGTGCTCCTTCTACATCTCCTCCTTTGCTCTGGGGTTTCGGAACCTGCTTTGACCTGATCGGACTGAACACCCTGGAGCCAAAGCAAGCTAGCCTAGTCCACACGGGGACAGGAAAGTGTGGGTTCCCAGTCCTCCCCGCATGCGCCTGCTGCCAATTCTCCCTCCACATCGTCTTGTGTCTGCCACTCCCCCACAAGCCACTGGAGGGCTTTTTTAAAAAAACTGGTAGTAGCTGTATCGCTATAACGTGATAGTGATATACCCTGTTTTTGACCGTCACGTTGCAGCTGACTTACAGCGATCCTGTAAAGTTTTCAAGGCAAGAGACATTCAAAGGTGGACCGTCATTGCCTGCCTCTGCGTAGCAACCCTGGACTCCCTTGGTGGCCCCCCCACCTGGATACTAACCAGGGCTGACCCTACTTGGCTTCCGAGATCTGGCAGGATCAGGCTAGCTTGGGCTATCCAGGTCAGGGCAAGTGATATACCATTGATTCCCCCCCCCCCCCAAGACCTCCATTGGCGCTGGGTGGAGGATGCTGGGCATGAGGCCATAGGGAGGGAAAGCCAGAGAATGGGCCCATGTGAGGCAATGAGTCCATAACGGAGAATCGTCCCTATGTGGATGCAGCCTGTGATACGGCCCACGTGCGCAGGTGGGAGCTGGAGAAGCAGCTGAGCATTGCAGCACCGCCAACAAAAAGAAACAAGTCCGACTTTCATAGCTGGAAGGAGGAGCCGTGGCGGGGGGGGGGGGAAGCTCCCACCGAAACTGTTTGCTTTGGAGGGGAATGATGCCGCCTTAAAGAATGGGTCCGTCTGTCTAGAGGCCTGCCGGCTCTCTCCATGCTCAGCCTGCATACTTGCAAATAAACACATGCTGCGCAAATGCCATAAGGCTCCAGTGCTCCCTGCTGGCAAGGAAAAGGACCCTGTACCTACTGCCCAAGGAACTACTGCTTGGGGGGGAGGAATTCGCTGTGGGTAGAGAGGGATGGATTTTTTTTAATGTACTTTTAAACCACCACTAGACAGGTTTAGTTAAGCTACCAGTACAAAATTAAAACACAACTTGTACAAGAAAGCAATACTGTGCAAAATGAGAGCCAGCCTGGCATAGTGGTTAAAGTGTCAGACTTCGCATCTGGGAGAAGAAGAGCTGGCTTCATACCCTGCCCTTCACTTGGAGGTCTCAGAGTGGTTTACAGTCTCCTCCCCTTCCCCTCTCCACAACAGACATCCTGTGAGGTAGGTGGGGCTGAGAGAGCTCTTTTGCGGACTGCTCTTGAGAGAACAGCTCCGAGAGAACTGGGACTGGCCCAAGGTCACCCCAGCTGGCTGCATGTGGAGGAGTGGGGAATCAAACCCGGTTCTCCAGATTGGAGTCCTCCGCTCCTAACCACTACACCAAACCAGGTTCGAATCTCCAGTCATGCCCTGGAAGCTTGCTGGGTGACCTTGGGCCAGTCACACGATCTCAGCCTAACCTACCTCACAGGGTTGCTGTGAGCATAAAACAGAGGAGAGAAGAATGATGCAAGCTGCTTTGGGTCTTCATTGAGATGAAAGGCAGGATATAACGGAAGTAAATAGATTTGAATATGAACAGCGATTCAAAAGAGATTTGGCACCGGCAGTCCACTAAACACATCCCTGCCTCTCCCCCCCCCCGCTGCTGTTGCTACACACTCTGCTGAGCCCTTCCAACTGCACGAAGGCGATTTGCTGGGCTTTCTAAATGCTCTTTCCCATCAGTTCCCCCGCAAACGGGAAGCTTCTTATCCCGACTTGGTGCCTTGATGGTAACTGGCAACGCTTTCCCTGTCTTGCACCTTTTGTTGTTTGGTTTCCGGAAGATCTGCCTTGTCTGGACCCCCCCCCCCCCCCGCCACAGACTGCAGGTTTTTTTCACTCTTAGAGCTGGCCCCAGAGATGGACAGAGCAATATTGTGGTCAGAAGCTGGCTGCTGATCTGAAGTCTGCTGGCTGAGAAAGTTTGCTGAGAGGCTGATGATCTGTTTCTTCCTCCTTCTCCCTCTAGACGAACGGGCTGTGACGGAGGAGAAAGTCCTGCACTGCCAGAGCCCCAACTGCACCGACAAGCGGAGAGCTGTAAAGGTACTCTGTCTGCACTCATATGGCGCCTGGGGCTACTTGGGAGCACTGGAGTTCTCTACCCAGGGAGTCCCTGCTATGTAGTCCAGTGTTGGAAAGGAGGGAATTTCCCCCCAGGTGGTTTCAGCAAACACATCCGGAGGCTCCGGGGCAATTTTATTTTGAATGATCAGAATCTAAAGAGGCAAAATTGTGAGCCAGCATAGTGTGGTGGTTAGAGTGTTAGACTAGGATCTGGGTGACCCCAGTTCAAATCTCCACTGTGCCATGGACGTTCGCTGGGTGACCTTGGGCCAGTCACACACTCTCAGCCTGACCTACCTCACAGGGTTGTTGTGAGGGTAAAACGGAGAACGGTGCAAGCCACTTCAAGTCCCTCACAATTTAAGGACCTCAGGGGGGCACAGTGCCATCGCGTCCACCCTCCAACGCAGCCATTTTCTCCAGGGGAACTGATCTCTGTGGTCTGAGAAGAGGAGCAATTCCAGGAGATCTCCAGGCCCCACCTGGAGGCTGGCATTCCTAGGTTGGTACAGCCTCCAAACTGGACTCTGAGACTTCTAGGAAGAGGTGGGGGTGATACGATTGGAGAGCCAGCCTTGTGTAGTGCTTAGAGTTCTGGGCTAGGGTCTGGGAGACCCAGGTTCGGATCCCCACTCTGCCATGGAAGCTTGCTGGGTGACCTTGGGCCAGTCACGCGCTCTCAGCCCGACCTACCTCACAGGGCTGTTGTGAGGATAAAACAGAGGAGAGGAGAACTGTGTAAGCCACTTTGAGTCCCCACTGGGGGAGAAAGGCAGGATATAAATAAAGTCTATAAAAACAAATTCATTTTAAACATGGCCCGCACATGTTAGTTTTTAGGTGGGGGCCCTGGCTCAGGGTCAGAGCATCTGCTTTGTATGCAGAAGGTGTTGCATCCAATTCCCCAGAACCTCCAGTTAAAAAGAGCAGGCTGGGCTCTTTTTGTAGCAGGTACTCATTTGCATATTAAGCGACACACCCCTAATGTAGCCAATCCTCCAAGAGCTTACAGTAGCCCCTGTAAGAAGAGCTCTGTAAGCTCTTGGAGGATTGGCTACATTAGGGGTGTGTGGCCTAATATGCAAAGGAGCTCCTGCTACAAAAAGAGCCCCGCCTGTGAGACCCTGGAGAGAGACTGTCAGCCAGAGCACTGACAAGGATAGACCAGTGGTCTGACTCACTGAAGGCAGGTCCAGGTTTTTGGGCATGACTCTCCATTAAAATAAAACCCACGGGGGCTGTTTTCTCCCTCAAACAGTGATATGTAGTAGATCTTACCCTGGGACATGGTCCTTATGCTGTCCCTGCTCTGTATCTGATGGGGGTTAAGAGCTACAGCCGGCCTAATGACGTCAGGACAGGAGGTAAAATGGCACTAGATGTCACACACACACACACACTTGCATCTATTTGATTTCCTTGGCTGCTGCCCGGTGTGAAAAACAGAATTGCCTTGCCTTGAGACTGAACTGAACGTGCCACGGAGGAAAGGGGAGCAACTGAGATGTTAATTTATGTAAGCGTGCAATTTTTTTTTTTTTAAAGAGCCATGCCCACTACAGGGGTTGAACAAAGCATTACAGAGGAGGGTAGGCAGTTCTGACCTGGATGGACCAAAGGTCAAGTTTATTTAGAAAATTTATATCTTGACTTTCTGCTCTCATCAGGGCTGCCAAGGTGGCTCACAGACCCCAAACATCATTCTCCTCCCTCCATTGTATCCTCTCAAAATACTAGAACTCGAGGACATCCAATGAAGCCGATGGGCAGTAGGTTCAGGACAGACAAAAGGAGACACTATTTTACACAGAGAGTGATTCGAATGTGGGATTTGCTGCCAGAGGATGTAGTGATGGCCACAGGAATAAACATCGTGCAAATGGGATTAGATCGATTCATGGCCACTAGCCATGATGACTGAGGCACTAGTCCTCTGAACCCCAGAGCCAGGCGGCAACATCAGGGGAAGACCTTGCCCTCTATGCCCTGTTGTTGGCCCTCCAGAGGAACTGGTTGGCCACTGGGTGAGAGAGGATGCGGGACTAGATAGACCATTGGTCTGATACAGCAGGGCTCTTCTGATGTTCTTATGAAGGCCTTGGCCTCTATGCCCTGTTGTTGGACCTCCAAAGGAACCCTTTGGCCACTGTGTGAGACAGGATGCTGGACTAGATGGAACTCTGGTCTGATCCAGCAGGGCTCTTCTGATGTTCTTAGTAGGGGAAGGCCTCAGCCTCTCTGCCCTGTTGTTGGCCCTCCAGAGAAACTGGTTGGCCACTGTGTGAGACAGGATGCTGGAATAGATGGACCTCTGGTCAGATCCAGCGGGGCTCTTCTTCTGTCTTAAAAAAAATTAAAATTAAAGAACACCAACATTAAAACAATTAAAACCCTGCCAAACCACACACACAAAACCATAAAAATCAAAACACAGGGCCCTCTCCTGGATTGCCATCCGCCTAAACTCAGAAGGATGGGGCACCTGAAGGAGGCCCTCGGAAGATTACCTTGTTGTATTAGTCAGGTAGGTTTGTCAGAGAGTAGCTGGTCCTTCAGGTATGCTAGTCCCGAGCCATGTTGGGCTTTCAAGGACAACACCAGCTGGGGTAGGAGCTGCGGTGGCTCAAGTGGTTAAGACGCTGAACTGCAGGCTGTGGAAGGTCGGTAGTTCAGCAGTTTGAGACCCGGGTGCCGCATGATGGAGTGAGCTCCCATCTCTAGTTCCAGCTCCTGCCAACCTAGCAGTTTGAAAGCAAGAAATTGCAAGTAGATAAATAGGTACCACTTCGGTGGGAAGGTAACAGCGTTCCGTGCGCCTTGGGGTTTAGTCATGCCGGCCACATGACCACGGAAACGTCTTCGGACAGCGCTGGCTCTTCGGCTTGGAAACGGAGACGAGCACCGCAACCCTAGAGTCGGACTCGACTGGCTTTCGAGCAAGGGAACCTTCACCTTTTCCTTTTACCAGCTGGGGTTGCCGGCTCTGGAGATGTTGAGGGCGGAGCCTAGGGAGGGGAGGAGCCTCAGTGGAGTATGATGCCATGGAGTCCATCTTCCAAAGCAGCCATTTTCTCCGGGGGAACCGATCTCTGTAATGCGGAGGCCGGTTGTAATTTCCGGAATTCTCCACGGCAGTGTTCCCTCTAAGCTGAAACAACTTTAATGGTTCGTTACTCACTGGATAATTAAAGAAGATATTCCCCCCCCTAAACACGACTTCCTTATCGTGTCACAGTTGTTTACCTAAGAAGTTCAGCTTGTCCCGTGATCTCTTGTCCTTGACCACTTGGAGACTGGCCACCCTGGCCACCGGCACCTTGGACTGTGTCTGGAAATGTATGCAGGGGTCCTTTCGTAGAAAAAGAGCTAGGGGAACTCATTAGCATAACTCATTAGCATATGCCACACCCATCAGGGGCCCGGCGGTGGACCTGCAAGGCCGGTGGGAGTGCGAGGAAGCCCCGCGAAGGCCCTCCCTGGCCCCAGACAGGAGTGGGGAGAGGCAGGGAGGAAGCAACTTACCGTCCCTCTTCTCCTGCCTCCTCCTGGCTGAATGAGGGCTGGAAGCGGGGAGGCCGGAAGCAGGGGACGGGGCTTCGTCATGTGCCCGCCCCCTGTACCTCACCCGGGGGAACGGCGATCCCCCACGATCCCCCCTGAAATGACCTCTGAATGTATGTCTGTGGGAGCGTGTGTGTTAGGGGTGTGTGTGTGAAGGATTAGGCCTGCCCACTACCAGATGGGGCCTGGAGATCTCCCAGAATCACAACTGGTCTCCAGACTACAGAGACCAATTCCGCTGGAGATGATGGCGGTTTTGGAGGGTGGACTCTCTGGCATTATACCTCACTGAGGTCCCCACCAAACCACACCCTCTCCAAGTTCCATTCCCCAAATCTCCAGGAATTTCCTGACCTGGAGTTGGCAACCCTAGGTGAAGGTTCAAGAGAGACGAGGGTTGCCAGATGTGGGCTGGGAAATACCTGGAGATTTGGGGGTGGAGCCTCAGGAGGGTGGGGTCTGAGTCCTAATGCCCTGGAGTCCAGCTTCCGAAGTGGACATTTTCTCCAGGTGAACTGATCTCTGTTGCCTGGAGATCCGTTGCAATAGTGGGAGATCTCCAACCACCACCTGAAGGGGGGCAATCCTAAAACAGGAGGAGGAGGAGGAGAGTTGGATTTATACCCAGCCCTTCACTCGGAGTCTCAGAGCAGCTTAGAGTAGCTTACAATCACCTTCCCTCCCCCTCAACAGACACCCTGTGCGGTAGGTGGGGCTGAGAGAGCTCTTTTGAGAACTGCTCTTGAGAGAACTGTGACTGACCCAAGGTCACCCAGCAGCTGCATGTGGAGGAGCAGGGAAAGGCGCCAGATGGGTTTCCCCAACTGATGGCAGAACAGAGTCCATCTCATCCAGACCATCCTTTGCCTCTTTGCTCCCTTCCGGAGGGCATCTGATGGCGTGACGATCTCCTTGCTCGCGCCCGGCCACCTGCGGTTCCCTGAGGCTGGCAGACTCTTGCAGGCTTCCACGGGTCAGGAAGCGATCGCTCCACAGAGACTCTTGAAGCTAGCATTCATCTTGTTGTCAGTGTTTAAAGAAAACCTTCTTGGCAGGAAGACAGAGGGGAGTGTCAGTCTGGTCTGTCTTTGTGCGCTCTTAAAGTCCTGGCTTCAGGAGGCTGTTGGGAATTGTAGCTGGTTTGCCAGGGGCAGGGATGCCATGAGGAGGAGAGGGGAATTTGTGCCCAGCGGTGTGTGCGTGTGTGTCTGTGCCAGAGGTGGGGCTGGCTGTTCCTCCTGCCCCCCCCCCCAGTTCTGCCTCTCAGTCCTTACACGGGTCTCCCATTACCTCACCCCCTTTTCCTTGCGAGTACATACCGCAATGACTTTTCCAGACAGAGTGGCAGCGCCGAAGCAGCTGGAGAAACACTCTGACTGGGGGGGGGGGGCAGAGAGTGTCTCGGGAAGGGGATTGGGGGGGGGGGGGGTGTTTGCGGAGACAGCTGCTTGCCTCTTCCCCCCTCCCCTTCCCTGGCCTTTCTCAGTGGCTTCCTTCACAGCGATTAACTGGAGAGGCGACTCAGTTGCAGAGCCGAACAAGAGGGCCTGCAGATACAAGGGCCCTTTCACGCTCCCTCTTTCCCCCAGGGGTGTGGGCATGCAACTTCCTTTGGCTCAGTTCCTTGGGGAAGAGTGAGTCCCGGAGATGAGTGTGCTGGATGCTGGGGCAGAGACAGGTGCTTCTGGAGCGTTATGGTCTGCCTTGGCGTTACTCGGTCATGAAGATCAGGAGCACAGGGGCTGGGGAGGAACGGATCCCCCCCCCAGATGAAAAAGATTTCAAAGAAGGATCCCTGCTTACAGTATGCATGCATGTTGCACCCCAGTTTTACAAAGGCTGGCGGTGGGGGAGACCCCCCCTGAGCTCCTTGGAGGAAGTGTGAGATTAAAACAGAGGCACACACACACACACAAATTTACACCTAAAAAAATGTTTGAGTGAATCAAAGGTGCCTTTGGAAGCATATATATGTAAAAAATCCTCACTGGACAGCTGAGCTGGCTTCAGATCCGTATTTGGCACTTGGTGGCACACTCCGTTTACTTCTGCAGAATGGGAGAAATAATCAATTTAATTTTTTAAAACATTAAACATGTTCATACTCCACCTTTCTCCCCACTTGTGACCCAAAGCCGCTTACATGGTTCTCCTTTCCTCTGTTTTAACCTCACAACAACCCTGTGAGGGAGGTCAGGCTGAGAGTGTGTGACTGGCCCAAGGTCCGCCAGCGAGCTTCCATGGAAGAAGCTTGGAGAAACGACGACTGAGGGGTGACATGACTGAGGTTTATAAGATTATGCATGGGAAAGGGTAGGTAGAGAAAGAGGTACCTTTCTCCCTTTCTCACAATACAAGAACTCGTGGGCACTCCATGAAATTGCTGAGCGGTCGGGTTAGAACGGATAAAAGGAAGTACTTCTTCACCCAAAGAGTGATTAACACATGGAATTCACTGCCACAGGAAGTGGTGGCGGCTACAAGCGTGGACGGCTTCAAAGGGGAATTAGATAGGCATATGGAGCAGAGGTCCCTCAGTGGCTATTATCCACAAGGTATAGATAGGGGCTCTGGGGCAAGTGATGCTCTGTCATCTTGGTGCTTAGGGGGGTCAACAGTGGGAGGGCTTCTAGTGTCCTGGCCCCACTGGTGGACCTCCTGATGGCACTGGTATTTCTGGCCACTGTGTGATACAGAGTGTTGGACTGGATGGGCCTTTGGCCTGATCCAATTGGCATCTCTTATGTTCTTATGTTCTTAGTGGGGATCCAAACCCGGGTCTCCCAGATCCGAGTCCAGAACTCTAAGCACTACACCAGGCTGGCTCTCTAATTATACTGCCCCCCCACCTCTTCCTAGCAGTCTCAGAGTCCAGTTTGGGGGTCCTACCGACTTAGGAATGCCAGGTGCCAGCCTCCAGGTGGGGCCTGGAGATCTCCTGGAATTGCTCCTCTTCTCAGACTACAGAGATCAAAGCTCCCCTGGAGAAAATGGCTGCTTTTGGAGGGTGGACGCGATGGCAACGTACCCCCCTAAGGTCCTTGTCCTCCCCAGGCTCCATCCCCAAATCTCCAGGAATTTGCCAGCCTGGAGCTGGCGACCCTGCCCTCATCCCCTGCTGGGGGCCACGGGACCTGGGAACCCCGTACCAACCCAAGCGAGGCTGACCCGCCGCCAAGGCATAATGTGTGTGTCTGAGCGAAGAGCAGCACCAGTGCGACTTTCCCCCCCTCTTAACCTAATTGCTCCTTAATGTAAAGCTGTGATGAATTTGACCCCCTTATGCTGCCCCCCCCCCCCAGACAGCCCGAGCAGAGGGCTTTGTTCCTTCTGCACGATTCTCTAGAGGGCTTGTCTTCCTTCGGGACGGAATTCCGGTAGCGCAAATCCTGTTTTCTTTTTGATACGGACTGTTTCCCCCCCTCAAGGACCATCTTGAAGTTCAGGTAAGTGCCGAGGAATGTTCCCTTCGCGGTGTCAAAAGCAAACCGGTTTCCCGGATTTCTCTTCCTCCTCCCCTTTCTCTTGGGTGTTCCTGACCTCGGTCTCTTCCGTGGTTTCAGAGCACAGAGCCTGTTCGTTTTGGAGAAGTGTGTTATGCATACTGAGGCTCAGTCTGTGTGTTCTGCGGACCTCACTTGCAGGGCAGTCCTAGCCCCGGGTCCATCCTTCAAAAGCCACCGAGTTTGGAAGGGTGGAACTCTGTTGAGTATTGTAATGGTGGCACCTTTGGCTGAAGGAAGACAGTGGGCATTATCCCTGCTCAAAATACAGATATGCTCCCCCCCCCCCCGTTGCATGGCAGGGTTCTTAAACACCAGTTCTGCAAGTGGTTTTTCATAACTATTTGGCTAATGAATCCTTTCTTGGAAAGGGAGAGGAAACACTAATTCCAGCCTCTGTTTATGGCTGTGGTGGGGACCCTATTGGCTAGCACCTGTGACATCATTGCCCCTGAGCAGCATTTCAGTTCTTGGATCGGTTTATAAATTATTATTTTTTTTAAAAAAAACGTTATCGATTTTTTAAAAGAGAAGCGGAATGTGTGGATACAGGCCAGATACACGTGTCCCTTAACAAATTAGTTGGTGGATGAGGTACATCTCTCTCTCGGACTTTGGGTACTTCGTTTTTTTAAAGAAAAGATTAAACAGCAAGATTTCCACCCACCTTAAGTTAGGTTTGGCTGGTTAGTTGTTTCAACAGGCTGGATCCGGTACATAACAATGGTAGTGGTTACAGGGACAGAGGGGGGGAGACTCCATTCAGGCTTAACATCTGCCTGTCTATGCCTCTTTGCCACTGGTCACCACCTTCTTCACCTCCAAAGGCACACAGGGAAGGCTGATCTGGAAGGGCAGGGAAGCAGGCAGTCCTTAAGGGTGCTGATCCCAGGCCAAATAGGGCTTTTTGTTGTTGAGGTTCAGTTGCATTGTCGAGTCCGACCCCCATGGATCACATCACGCCAAGCCCTCCTGTCTTCCGCTGTCCTCCGGAGTTTGCTTCAAAGGTCACCAAACCGATTTTCCTGCAAACTTACGGTTTGCCCTGGGTTGGCAGAAACATATACCTTAACTTTGAGTGACCCTTCCACCTTGGCAGGTTCCCCCACAGCTATTAAACATCTCATAACCAGCCCCTGGGAGAATACTCGGAAGCAGATAATCAGCCGATGCAATTATTTTAGAACACTCGAGAGTTTCCTTAAAAAAAAAAAAAAAAGCCTACAAGAACCCGCTGGGAGTGGAGCAGGTTTATGAAAGCCGGGGAAGAGGGAATGGAGACTTCTCTGTCTCTTCCTAGCCAAACAGTGTGTGTGTGTGTGTGTGTGTGTGTGTGTGTTCTGGGACAATCGATTGACAGAGAGTTCAGGGTACAAGCAAGGTCCTCCTTCCTGCAACGCCTAATGAACGTAACAGGATTCATTGCTACCGATTGTTCGCACAGATGGCTAAAAAGAAGAAGAAAGGATTAGACAGATTTGCAGGTGGGAGAGTTTTCTTATAGGGTTGCCAGTCTCCAGGCCGTGGCTGGAGATCTCCTGGGATTACAACAGAACTTCAAGCAACAGAGATCAGTTCCCCTGGAGAAAACGGCTGCTTTGGAAGCTGGACTCTATGGCATTGTACCTGCTGGGGTCCCTCCCCTCCCCAAAGCCTGTCCTCCTCAGGCTCCACCCCACCCCCAAATCTCCAGGTGTTTCCTAACCCCAAGCTGACAACCTTGTCTACAGATCCTTCCTCTCTGGAGGCAGTGCAGATCCTGGGGCACGAAGAAGAGGAAAGGGGTACCACCTTCTGGGCCTGCTCCCCAAAAGGCTTGCAGAAATATAAACCTTCGCTTTGGGTGACCAGAGTGCTTTGGGCGGAGTGTTGGAGTGGATGGATGGTTGGTGGGATCCTTGGGTGCAGACAGAGGGCTAGGGTTGCCAGCCTCCAGGTGGGGCCTGGAGATCTCCCATAAGTACAAACTTCAGATGACAGCCCTCCAGATGACAGACATTAGTCCCCCTGGAGGAAACGGCTGCTTTGGAGGGTGGACCCTATGGCATTATTACCCCACTGAGGCCCCTCCCCTCCCCAAATCCCACCTTCCTGAGCCTCCACCCTCCAAATCTCCAGGAATTTCCCAACCTGGAACTGGCAACTTTGGACAGGGCTGGTTTGAGTACTTTGGTACCTGCTGCTGGCCCTGGTGCACCCTGAGCCGCTTGCTGGCCTAGCAACCCGGGTGGCTGCTATGGGGCTAGAGCAAGGGTGGCCAAACCTGCTTAACGTAAGAGCCACATAGAATCAACATCAGATGTCTGAGAGCCGCAAGTCATGAACACATATTATACACACGTTTTTAGTGAAAAATATGCAAATTTGCTTTTTATTAACATTAAACAAGACTGCCAAAAATAAAAACAAAAGGGGTAAAAGCAGATATTGATAATGATATTTATTTGTCCAATGGTATTTATTTGTTTGCTAATGATATTTATTTGTCTAAGAGAGAGAGAAAGAGAGAGGTGGAGAGAGAGAGAGAAACAAAGAAAGCAAATAGATGGGGAAGGAAGAAAGAGAGAGAAAGAGGAAAAGGTGGAAAGCAAGCAAATAGATGGGGGAGGGAGCAAGGAATGGGGGGAGAGAGAAAAACAAAGAAAACAGATAGATGGGGGAAGGAGTGGAAGGAAGGAAGGAAGGAAGGAAGGAAGGAAGGAAGGAAGGAAGGAAGGAAGGAAGGAAAAGAAACAAAGCAAATCGATGGGGAGTGAGCCTGCCGGGAGCCGCACGATATGTGTGAAAGAGCCACATGTGGCTCCTGAGCCACAGTTTGGCCACCCCTGGGCTAGAGGCTCCGTGGGGCTCCCCGCTTTTAGCGCCCTGGTCTGTCTGCACCCTCTGACACCCCAGGTAGTCACCTCTGGATTCCAATTGTTCTAACTTGCTTTAGACTGAGGCTGTCTGTGGAAGAGGCACAGAAGGAAAAGGGTCCCAAAAGTGGAATAAAAAGGGAAACCTGACGCTAGGGTCTTTCTCCCACAAAATTCACCTGAAACTGCTATATCTGAAGTCAAACCTTTTATCTGTCAAGAAGGTCAGTATCGCCTCCTCTGACTGGCAGCAGCTTCCCAGGGTCTTGGCTAGAGGTCGTTCGCATTACCTTTCCTGATCCTTTTAAGTGGAGGTGCTGGGGACCGAACCTGGGACCTCCCGCGTTCAAGGCCGATGCTCTGCCACCGAGCCACGGCCCCTTCCAGAAGCACAGGCAGCTAATATTTCACCCTAGAACAGCCAAGCCCATTGAGACTGAGACCAGGACTGGGAAGCCAGCCATCCTTTCAACCCTGCGGCTTCCTGTCTGATTTACGAGGCAGCGTTCACCTTGGTGAGGGTGGACAATTGGCAGCGGAAGGCATTTCCCCTTTGATTCATGCTCGTTTCGTCCAGTGAGGCAGGAGGGCCCAGGCTTCATCAAGGACTGAGACGTCTCTTCTTCTGCTGGGGTCTGGAATCCTCCCAAAGGCTGAAAGAGCGATGGCTGTTTGCCTTGGAGGCGTCCTGCAGCTGCCAGGAGCTCTTATTTGGGGGACAGAGGCAGAACCGGCCCGGCAGTGCTGACGGAGATTAGGTGCTGGGTTGTGGAAGGAGCACCGAAGAAATGGATATGGCAGTGAGGACTGCAGGGAAGACTAAGAATCCCTTCAGGGCCTGTTCCTTATATGCAGGGCCGGATTTAGACTTGCTGAGGCCCTAAGCTATACAAAACCCAGAGGCCCCCTACTGTTTTAAATTACATCAGCTGGTCTCAGAAAAATTTAAAATATATATGCCTTTTTAATATTTGAAATCATTTTTTATATTGTGTTTTTATTCGAGGCCCCAGCAGATTGCGAGGCCCTAAGCTGTAGCTTATTTTGCTTATGCGTAAATCCGGCACTGCTTATATGAAGGGGTGGGGCTGAGCAACATGAGCAAACGGGAGAAAAACCTCAAGAGAAAAACAGAGTGGTGAAGTGGTTAGACTAGCATCTATATCAGAGAAACTCATTTGTTTCGGGGGCCGGATCTGACATAAATGTCACTTGGTCAAGGTGGGCTATGTGCGCCATAAAATGTAAGATATAAACTTTATGAAGGACAGAGGCAAACCCAATTAACGATATTAGTTTTTACTCAGAAAACAAACAGACGTAAAACATTAACAAACTTACAGTCTCCCCCTGATGCCCGCCCTCCCACTTCCACCGCCTGTTACGCATTAGCAGTGGGACAGTATGCAGGGATATAATGCACAGCCTCTGTCACCTGGCAAGAAAGGTAATCAGTTGCTCGTGGGCCAGAGAAGAGCCCCAGATGGGCCAGCTCTGGCCCATGGGCCGTATGTTTGAAAGCCCTGATCTATATGGACCAAGAATTCCCCCACCTCAATCTAAGGGTCACCACAAATTCACGTAGGTGGCCTTAAACAAGCACACTGTCCCCTTAGCCCCATTCCTGGGGTAATAGTAATAATACTGGCCCATTAGTTGTTGTAGATTTTCCGGGCTGTATGGTGATGGTCTTTGCATTCTGTTACCTGATGTTTCGCCAGCAGCTGTGACTGGCATCCTCAGAGGTATAATGCAGAAAGATGGAGTACTCTCTGTGTCAATGAGTATTCCATCTTTCTGTGTTATAGCTCTGAGGATGCCAGTCACAGCTGCTGGCGAAACGTCAGGTACCAGAATGCAAAGACCATGGCCATACAGCCCAGAAAATCTACAACAGCTAATGTAGTCCAGCTGTGAAAGCCTTCGACTAAATACTGGCCCACATTTGCGGGCTGTTGGAAGGTTAGCTAAGTGAGGCAGTAAAGTGCTTTGCACCTTCCAAAGGTGGTAAATAAGTCCTAAAGATGGTATTGGCCATTTGTATCATAAATAATTTTTAGTCTTGGGGCAGGCTCCCAATCCCTCACCTCTCCCCCAGTAACCTGTGGGCTGAGTTACAAATGTGGCTCTGTAAGAGTCTGAGGCAAAATTCCAAGTGCTCACTACTTTAAGTTATTTTTTCACAAGAACCCAGTTGGCTCTCTAATTGTAATCTTCCTCTGCCAAGCAGTGCAAAATGGCTCAATCTGTTTTACTCTGTTAGGCTGCAGACCAGGGGACCAATTAGAAGCTGCAATGGTGCCATACTGCCCAGCCTACTGCCCTCACTAAGCCTCCAAGCCCAGCCATTAGCTGATTTTCCACCCACCATTTAAAAAGAATCTTAAACATTCTGTACATTCGATAATTTAGTGTTATTTCATTAGCAGTATATCCTAATAATCTTTGACACCCACTTTTGTAGTCCAATTTAGACTCCGCCCTGCATCCTTATTGCATCCTCCCCCAGTTACACATTGCTTCGGCAGCAACACTTCCACAATCAGCCACAAGATGGCAGTGCTTGCTAAGAATTGGCCAGCTCTGTTCCCGGCATCGCAAGGTCCGAGGAATCGTGGGAGAATCTGGTATGATGGGGTGGGTGGATTGCCTTTGCCTGTTTCTAGGAGGAGATACAGAAAAATGTCTTGCTTTAGTCTGAAACTGAGACGGCTTCAAGCGGCTGAAATTCTTTCTCCTCCCCTGGCCGCAATTCCTTTGTGCTGCTCTTGA